>NW_020202403.1:0-26328 GCF_001531365.2 Cynara cardunculus var. scolymus
TAATAGCAATAATAAATCCAAAACTCCAACTTTTGATAAATCAAGTGGTCACTCAAATGGGACTTTTGTATTTTAACTTAAAAGTTTATAATATCAACTTTATTTTATTAAWARCATTTCTAAAATATTTGGCATTACACGAGTTAACTGTATCTGATCTCCCACTGAGGCATGATCTATCGAATAAAACTTGGGAGTTAAGCCAGAAGAATTCAAATCGCTCAGACCAGATCCTAGAGAAATATAATTTCTAAATTTAGGATCTATAATAAAATGCTAACCTGAAACTCCGAAATGACAGAATGTCACAATCATTATTAACTCTTCTCGTATCCAGCGCCCATCTCACCATTCGAATAGTCTCATCAGAGAATTTGTTCAGTTCACTAAACCTCATAAACTTCTTTATTCGATCCTCAGCATCGTATATCACCCCAAACTTTGGTTGTTCAAGAATCATGTAAAGCGAATAAGCTTTAATGTCTTCCAGCTCTTGATTAGGTCTCTTCAAATTAATAATTCTCTGACTATCTTCAAGTCCCATTTGAACATCAATAACCATTGCAACTTTGACGTGACTGCGCATAAACCTTTTAATTGCACTAAGGGCAACAAGAGTTCCATCTTTTCTGTTTGTCATGTTCCGGATTTCATGGTAGATATACTCCAGGTCTTCTACATACAAGTTTGAGAAGTCAGCTTCACTAAATCTCCAGACCTTACCATCTTGTTGTGTCACCGTGAATATTGGATACAAGACTCTGAGAAGTCTTTGAGCATCAATTTGTTTAATTGACACAACTCGATGTTTGGTCCTTACTTCACTGATAGGGAGACGCTTGGCTTTAAGGAAGTGCTTGTACTCCAAATGATATTCTTTGGTTTCCTTGTGGATACCAAGAATCTTATCAGCACTTAGAGCTTTACGATGTCGGAGGAAGATGCCAAAATAGATGTCTTCAAGATAAGGCTCTCGGATTCTAGCCCTGTCATATCCTGGAACATTGGCACGAATTTCAAATGGCACATAATTCTTCGTAAAAATCTCGGTCGGATCAAATGGCTTTCTGGGAGTATCGGATGCACCAGCTTCAGCTGTAGTGGAGGGTTCCGGCAATGTCTGACGATCACCCTGAAATGGGAATACCGGGTCTTCATCATCGATGTCAGCTTCAAAGTCAAAATATAACCAGATGATTCATCAACATTTTCTATGTCTTCCCCGAAATCTTGTTCTCCACCCAGCTCTGTAGCAAAAACATCATTAAATCCGACATTGGCCGACAAGTCCAGTAGCAACCTTGTTCCTACCGTGGAGTCCGCCGGCTTTTCAATCATTGGCTCAATCGCTGGACTTGTCTCCAACTCTTCATCATCTTCCATAACTATCGACTCAATGATTCTTTCCCTTTTAGATTTCGGGACAGAACCTTCAACATTAACGTCTTGAGTAGCTGGCTCTCTTTCAACACTTAGAGCTTGAGCAGACGACTCAGACACCATTTGTCTTTTCCTCTCCCCCTCATGGATGATCTGGATCTTCTGGGTCATCATGTCTTCGTTTGAGTGTCGTGTTCTGAGCTTTGCAAGTCTCTTCTAGGATAGATTCCCATTTAGAAAGGGCATCAATTGAGCTTTTAAGAACTTGGGTGTTTGATGTGATTAACTTACTAACTTTGGTGAAGCTAGAAGTAACCACATCGAGAAAGGCCAAAAACTCTTAGGCTCGAACAGAGGGGTTTTCATCAATTTGTTGTTGCAGGAGCCCAACCAAATCTGCATTTTCTGCATTGGGATTTTGAGATGACATCAACTTAGCATACATCAAGGATTTGAGTTTGTCCACCGATTGCTCTTGTACTATCGGAGGCTCAGGTACAGACGATGGTGATGCAGCAGATGGTTGTTCTTCTTCTACTAGCTCCTTCCCCTTCAACAGTCTTTTCAAACTTGCAATCTGAGCATCCATATTGTCTTGAACAGCCTTTATGGCACTATCCAGATATTCCCTTGACATAAAGTCTGGTAAACTAACTGCTGGATCACTTAGATTACCAGTTGAGACAACAGTTGAATAAACTGTTATGCCTACGTTCAGTGTTGGCATAGTGATAGCACTGATAGGACTTATGACCGGTCCTTGTGGGAGGTTAATCAACACCACTCTGGTCGTTCCAGCTAGTTCACGAAGAACTGCAATTGGAGCAACAGATGCTCGAGACTCTTGTGTACCTATGTGTATCGGCTCTAGACTCGAGGTGCACAGAATCGAAGTCATAGGCTGGGGCAGCGGCCTACTTGTTTCAATATCTATATTGTCCAAGTGAGAAGTAGTTAGCATATGTGCTAAGTCCCCATGCTGAAATGAAACAGTTGGTTGTTGAGAACCAGTTGAGTGGTCAGGTTGGGTGTGCAAATGCATAGCTGGGCTAGCTATGTCTTCTTCAATACCAACATTCAACGAATGAATGTCGATAGCAGATGTGGGTGCCCGGCTATGTGTATCCGCTAGGATAGGAGCTTGATCTTGATTTTGTGCTCCACTCACACACTCACCATATTCTTCTACTTCCTTTTCACTCAACCTCTCAGCATTTTCTACTTCAGCTCCCTCATCTCCTCCTTCTACTGGAATATCTGACAAGTCTTCCAGCATTCGATCATAATCATCAAGTCTGGCTCCAAAGTCATTAACATTAAATGAAAGAAAATGCAGACTTGGACAAGTCTGTGGAGCGTCAAACTCTGGAAAGATCTCATCAATATTATCAACCACTGCTTCTATTTGAATATTCTGTGGAGGAATCGGTTGAGCACGGTTGTCAGCATCATCATCATCATCATCATCATCATCATCATTGTCATTGTCATCATCATCACCTAGAGCTGCCTGATTGTCGGATACTGTATCTTCCAAACTTGATGAAGTCGAGGAAGTACTATCAAATGAAGTATTGTGCTAATCAGAGACTCCCCGTTCCTGTTCACCCCTCTCAATTATATTTTCCCTCATCTCACTGCCCTGTTCAGGTAACCTGTATTCCTGAACGCTCTCACCTACAGCTAAACCCTCTCTCTCAACTGAGGCATGGGGTGATCCCGGGGTAAGTTCAACCGGTTCTGGCTAAACTATAGGATATATCACTCGCCTATAATCTATAACACATTGAGCCCTCTGATCAGCGAAGGCAAATAGCTCAGGTGGAATTTCCATGATTGAGTCCAGATCTTCAACCTCGGTATGTTGCCAAATTCTAGCATGATGAACGTCGGCCCCATTTCATTGTTAGCTCTGGCCGGGATATCTTCATTAGAGTTCATCATAGCTTTTATGAACAGTTGCAGAAATCTTTGAAAAGGCACGAACTTTCTGTCTTTGGATGGAAATCTCTTTGTATTAATGAGCTCGACCAATTCATTCCATATGACGAGGGCATAGTCATAGTTGCGCGTAAAGACTATCCCATGGAAGAACTTCATGAATGAACTACTGCACGTGTCGATTCCCGTAGTTTTTGAAGTCAGACATCTGTTCAGGATTGAAAATTAATATATGCCAGATCGACGGTAGGAAACGCCGTTTGAATTGAGACGGGTTAGTCAACTCTTGCGAGTATCCTAACCGTTTGATGTCACGGCAGAGTTGGTCGTCTATAACAAATGTCTCAAAACCTGTGGAGCCTGGTCCAGGAAGACGTAGAATTCTTCTCAGTCTTTTTAATGTCAATCGGCTGACATATTCATCAACGGCTCCTTCGAAGTAAAAGGTTTCTCCGTCTTTGGCCAGTGTAAGTGTTCTCCAGAACTGTTGTAAATACACCATAGGAACTGGTGTGTGGGCAGAAAGAGAGTAGGCAATTGGGTGTCCGCGCAAGATTTTTGGGATAATTTGGTATTCGGCTGGCATATCGAAGCTAAAAGAATGGTTGTTAGGTTTTATTTCAAGATATTGGCATTGAGGGAAAAAGGTTTCATCGGGTATAGGCTGGTTAAATGGCTGAGGAGGGTTAGGTAAGTTGTCAAATTTGACAGAGGGAATATGTGATTTCTCGTCAAACTGATGTTGAATATCCGTCATTTACCTGTAAAATATCTAAAAATATTAGAACCCGAATTAAAAGAACAACACTAATTTAAAAAAAAATTAAAAGAAATTTAAAACATAAAAAAAATTTAAAACTAAAAAAATTTTAACTAAAGAAAATCTAAACAATAAAAATAAAAACAAAAACTTCAAAAAAAATACTAAAATTAACAAAAAGAAAAGGAAAAAAAATTTACCTAAAAAAATTCTTAAATTTTTTTTTAAAACAAAAGAAAAATCATTACTAAAAAAATTAAAAGACAAAAATCTAAAAAAAATATTAACCGGATTTAATATCCGGTCAACACAAAAAAAAACTAAAAAAAAATCTAAGTCACAAAAACTTAAACCGAACACTATCAACCGGATTAAGGTTGATCGGAGTAAACTTCAGTCACATTCTCCGGTGAGAAATCCGGTCAAAACACAAATTTTAAAAATCCTAAACTATCCTAACACAAAAACTAAATCAATTAAAATAAAAAAATAACCTAAACTAAACCTAAGACTAAAATAAATCGGTCAAAAACAAAAGATTAGCTACTTAAACTCTTTTTATTAGAATCGATTCATTAGGTTTTGACTTGTTTTAGTTTTAATCGATTTACAGTCCACAATATCCATTTGATTCAGATACACAACATTGTGAGATTTAATAGTTATCAATCCAAAAAAAATCGTTATAGTCCAAGATTATGAATCGAAGGAATTATATTCGAGTTAAAATGGAACAATCGTAAACCTTAGAAGTAGAATAGAGGAAGAAACTGATTGAAGTTCGATGTTCTTGAGCGATTTAACAGAGATTGATCGGAGACGAAGGATGAACACTCACAAGCGGTTTAGGATGAATGTAAAAAGTGAAAAGTAAAAATGAATCGAATATTTATAGTCAAAGTCAAAAACTGTTCAAATTCTAAACCGCTCAAGGCTTATCCGGATTAGGATAAATCGGACAAGAGGTGTCCGATTTAAAGAATAAGAATCAGCTAAGTGATAATCCGTATAATAAATCGCTCAAGGCATAGGCGATTTAGAAGAACACCGATCATGAGTCATCCGGTTTAAGAATAAACCGCTCAAGAGTCAAACGATTTAACAATAAATTGCTCAAAGAAGAAACTAAACCGCTCAACGAAAGAGTTAAATCGCTCAATAAACAAGCGATTTAAAGACTTGAAAAGCACAAATGAGACAAGTAATTTAGGAATCCACTCAAGTCAACCAAGAGATTAAGAAATCCGCTCAATCCCTTGCAAAACATATCTAACCTTATCCGGATAAGAGTTTATCATATAGCCTTTTGTCCGAATTAGTCTAAATCGAACAAGTGTTGTCCGAATTTGCAATAAATTGGACAAGTGTTGTCCGGATTAGTCTAAATCGGCCAAACACTTATATTTTTAAACTCTACATCTTTCAAAAATTAGATAATGTTTAAATACCTGTAAGAAAAAAATTAAAACTGTTAGTCCAAAACAGAGAAAATTACTCCCCCTCAAAATATGATTAGATAAAAAATCCACACTCCCCCTCAAATATAGATTCCCACGATCAAGAAATTTAAAATCAGATAACAAATTTGAAACAATGACTTGTATTAAAAAATACAGATATTTGACCAAATGAATTTGAATTAAATACAATTCAATAAATTGAACTGTTTTTTATAAAAATTCAAATTTTCAAATTAAGCATACCTAACTTAGATACAAGAAAGCTAAAGCGTTTTCCATCTAAAGCTTTCGTAAATAAGTCAGCTAATTGAAATTCTGTATTTACAAAATACAGTTCAATGGTTCCTTTTTCTACATGATCTTTGATAAAATGATATTGGATATCTATATGTTTGGTTTTTGTGTGTTGAACAGGATTACAAGAAATAGCTATTGCGCTTTTAGAATCACAATAAATGGAAATTTTGTTAAAATAGAACCCGTAGTCTATGAGTTGTGTCTGCATCCATAAAACTTGAGAACAGCAGCTCGCAGCAGCTACATATTTTGCTTCGGCAGTAGATATGAATACGCAGTTCTGTTTCTTTGATGCCCAGCTGAATAACTTGTCTCCCAAAGATTGTAGATTTCCCGAAGTGCTTTTCCTGTCCAACATACAGCCTGCATAGTCTGCATTTGAGTTAGCTGTCAGTTCAAAACTAGTACCCTTGGGATACTAGAGTCCAAGATTAGCAGTCCTTTTGAGATAACGGAAAATGCGCTTAACGACACTTAAATGGGACTCCTTTGGAATAGCCTGATATCTGGCACAAAGATGAGTTGAAAACATAATATCAGGTCTACAAGACGTCAAATACATAAAAAAAACCTATCATGCCTCGATATGTTTTCTGATCTTCAGCTTTTCCAGACGGATCAGCATGTATTTTCGTTCCATGAGCCATAGGTGTTTTTATAGATGAACAGTTTTCCAAATTAAATTTCTTCAGGATATCAAAAATATATTTTGTTTGACAGATAAAGATACCCGAAGATAATTGTTTTACTTGAAGACCTAAAAAGAAGTTCATCTCACCCATCATGCTCATTTTAAAACGTGAAACCATTAAGGCAGAAAAGTTTTTGCAGTATTTAGGGTTCGTAGATCCAAATATTATGTCTTCTACATAAATTTGTATCAGAATTATATCCGACTTTTCCTTTTTAATGAACAGGGTTGTGTCAATATTACCTTTCGACAAGCCTGACTTTACTAGAAATTCTGATAAGATGCCATACCAGGCTCTCGGAGCTTGTTTAAGACCATAAAGAGCTCGGTCAAGGATGTAAACATGATCCGCCTTTGACTGATCCACAAAGCCCTTCGGTTGAGCAACATAGACTTCTTCCTTGAGAAGACCATACAAAAATGTTGTCTTGACGTCCATCTGGTACATTGTGAAGTTTTTGTGTGCCCCGTACGCTAGAAACATCCGTATTGCTTCGATCCTTGCTACCGGGGAAAAAGTTTCATCATATTCAACGCCTTCTTGTTGATTGTATCCTTTAGCGACGAGTCGGGCCTTATTTCTGACCACAACACCATCTTCGTCCTTTTTATTTTTGAATACCCATTTTGTACTGATAATCGTCTTGTTGTTGGGACGAGATACCAATCTCCAGACTTTGCGTGCTTCAAACTGGTTCAACTCTTCTGGCATTGAGAGTATCCAATTCGGATCAGCTAAGGCTTCAGATACTTTAGTGGGTTCAATATTACTCAAGAACGTGGAGTATAGACACTCATTAGCTATCGCAGACTGTGTACGAATAGGTGCTGATGGATCACCAATAACTTGATGTATTGGGTGATTTCTTGTCCACTTCTTGCTATGAGGTAGGGGAATGTAAGAGCTTTGATCTGAGTTTTGATTAGTGCAAGTATTTGGGGAGTTTATCGGAACAGGTTCAGGTGAAGGTTCAACATTTGGAACTGGAATAGGTTGAACATCTGGTTGAGGTAGGAAATTTTCGTCTTGTTCGACCAATACCTCTTGCACTTCAAAATTTTCACCCTCTTCACGCTGAACTTGATCGTCAGGAGTTTCCATCTCTATTTCTTCATTAACCTCTTTCGTTTCTTCTTCTGTTTCAGTTACTGGCACATCGGGAGATGGACCAATAATTGTTGTTCGCTCTGAATATTACTGGACAAATCATTAGACTGATTAGATTTATTTTCAAAATATTCTTCATAAAAGTTCTCAAACAATGAATCTAAATCAGCTTTATCAGAATTAGAAAATTCAGGTTGATCAGCTTTTCGCATAGTATTAATTATCGGCCTGGGTCCTGAACTGAATGGTTCAGAAACCACATCAATGACTTCATCAAAAGAGACGTTCACGCTCTCATTGATGATTTTGGTCCTCTTGTTGTAGACCCTATATGCAGCAGATGTCTTGGAATAACCAACGAAGACCGCTTCATCAGGTTTAGCAGCGAACTTCCCTCTGTCCTCTTTGTCATTTAAAATAAAGAACCTGCAACCAAAACTCGAAAGAATTTGATATTCGGTATTCTTTTATTTATTATTTCATACGGAGTTTTACCAAACCTTTTGTGAACGAGGGATCGGTTCTGTCTAAGATCCTTTTTCAAACCTGCTCCCATTTCGATTTTTTCCTTCCAATATTTTTCTATTGGAGCTTCCCTAACTTAATCCTTGAATAAAATATTTCTTTTATATTTTGTTTTTACTTTATTAAGAGAATAAAAATCCAGTCGCTATTGCTTCAGCCCATAGGAATAATGGAAGCTTTGAACAGGTAAGTAATGTATACGGTGCTTCCACCAATGTTCTATTCTTTCTCTCAACGACACCATTCTCTTACGGTGTCCGGCTGCCAAAAACGTATGTGTAATACCAATGGATTCGAGGAATGAGCCGAGTGTATTGTTCTTGAATTCAGTACCATTGTCAGTTCTGATTTTCTGAACTGGTAGTTGCATATTGTTTTGGACTGTCTTCAAGAATGAGATTATTGTCTCGGCCACTTCATCCTTTGACCGCAGAAAATGAACGCTGGTATATCTTGAATAGTCATCAACTATGACCAACACATACTTCTTTTCATTAATGCTTTGAACTCGCATAGGACCGCAGAGATCCATATGGAGTAAGTGTAGAGGACGTTCGGTGTTGAACTCTGTCTTCAGCTTATGTGAAGCTTCCTTCAGTTTGCTCATTTCACATGCACCGCATACATGGTCTTTATGAAAACTTAGGTCTGGGATGCCTTTAACCAAGTTGTCACAAACCAACTTGTTCAGATATTTGAAGTTTAAATGCGAAAGACATCGATGCCATAGCAGATTCTGCTTCAAGGATGCCTCGGATATCAAGCAGACGTCAGTATCTATTTGTGTGTTGGATAGGTCAATTGTGTAGAGATTTCATCTTCTGATTCCTGTAAGAAGCTCCTTACCATCAGTAGTTCAAATGCTGCACTGGTTAGCTTTAAAACAAACTTCTAAATTCTTATCACAAAATTGACCTATACTAAACAGATTATGTCCAAGTCCTTCGACATACGACACTTTCTTAATCATTAAATTCCCAGAAATTTCGTCACTGTATACAAGGATAGGCGTTTATTGATCGTTTCCGAACCTTACCGTACCTCCAAAAGATTCAACATAGTTAGATAATAAATCTTTTCTACCAGTCATGTGCTTAGAACATCCGGAGTCTAAGAACCACACATGCCGGTTAACCTGCAAAAGTGAATCAATTGGGTTTTGGTACCCATTTTAGTTTGGGCCCTTTAAGCTCAGTTCTCATTGGTGGTATACTTTAAGTACCGAACCAACGTTCTTTAATATGAAATTTCTTAGATAAAGCAGTTAAAGCAGAAGGCATGAATTGATAAGGCTTAAAAGAAGTAAAAGACTTAAGTAATTCGTTCAATCMACAYRRAGAAYAATTATTTTTACCATTTCTAATATCAAACAATTCATCAACTGAATATCTTTTTACAGAATTATTCAATATAGAATCATTTAATACAGACTTAGTAAAATTATTCTTATTTTGTCGAGTTGAAGATTTTTCTTTTTCTTTTACTCTCCAAACCTTCTTAAACTTCAACGCGTTATCTGAAACAGGAAAAATAAAATCATCAGATTTAAATGAATGATGAACTTTATGTTTAATTTTCTTTGTAAGCTTCTTCTGTTTCCTCAAATTCTTTTTGGTTTTATTCTTTTTATAATACAAATCCTCGGAAACAGGTTTTTCATTAAAATTCTTTTCAAAATCTGAAGCTAAATCATAATCCTCAGTCATATTATTTTTAACAAGAAAATCTTCATGACTATGTAATTTCTTAGAAAAATCAAACTGATCAATGTCATTATCTAAACAAACATCTGAATTCAAGATATTTGAAAAATTAATTTCTTCATTTAAAATATTTATTTCTTCTGAATCAGAAGCTTCAATTAAAGATTTATTACACGAAAAATACTCAGACTCAACATGTTTCGTTTTTGCTTTAGAATTTTGTAAATCTTCAATTTTATTAAAAATTCTTGTTTTTGTTGATTAAATGAAAGTCGTTCTTCATTTAAAATCTTTTCCAGCTGAACCACTTGTTTTTCTAAAATCAAGGTAGGAGTATAAAATTTTGGTTCAATAGGTTTTGATTCAAGCTCTGCTTTAAAATAACTGTGAAAATAATCAGTTGAAAGTACATAGTCTTGATTTTTATAGTTATCATTTAAGTTGGTATAGTCAAACGGAACCTGCTTTTTGTCTTTTCTTTGACGATTAAAATCTTCTCATTGTTCTACCTCATCAGAATATTTTGTAAATTTTATTGAAAACTCGGGTCCGCAATCAAGATATTCAAATTTGTATAGAGTCGGGGTATAATATAAAGTTTTTCCTAAAAAATTTGGATTTTCGTACCCCAACCCTTCCCGAGGGTTAAAAATCTTGTTTCAGAGAGTTTGTTCAAAAAAATTGTTTGATTAGTCTGCCCTCTCTTATATAAAACTTCTTCCTTAGACTTCAGTTTTTTTTCATTTAATTGAATTATTTGTAATTTAAGCTTACTTATTTTAACCATTAGTTCTTCATTAACCAATTCTAACGATTTATATTGTTCCTTGGAATCAGATAATTCGGCTTTTAAGATATTGGATTTTTTATTAAATGACTTAGATTCAGATAAAAAAAGATTTAGCCCAATCCAACTTTCCAGCATTTTCATCAAATAATTTGATGTATTTTTCTTTTTGCGTTTTTAATTCTTTTTCAAAATTATTTGAACGCATTTTTTCTGTTTTTAATTCTTGCTGGAAAGATTGGAGTTTAAGCATCATTTTTTGCATCTATTTTATGCATGATTGTTCCAATACCTCTTCTTCCATTTTAGCACTCTGTTCTTCTCCTTCATCTGAAGAACAATTTTCAATTCTAGCCATCAAACAAATATGTGCAACAGCTTCAGCTTCTTCCTCTTCATCGGTTAGGTTTAACCAGTGATCATCTTCTGCCATGAGTGCTTTCCCCGCATCTTGTTGTTTTGAGAGAAGAAATTTGTTTTTGTAGTAGTTGGTATTTCTCGTTACCGGCTTTCTACAGTTTACAATAGCCTAGCTTGCCACAGTTATAGCACTTTGTGTGCTCATCTGCTACACCTTTAACAAACTTTTTCTTTTCTTTCGGCTTCTTCTCGTACTTCTTCTCGAATCTCTTTTCTTCATATTTCTTTTTCTCGCCGAATTTATCTTTAAATTCGTATTTGAGCCAGACGAGAATCTTTGATTGTTCGAGTGAAGTCGTTTCTGCAACTTCTTTTGGAATGCTTTAGTTAGCATCACCATGGCATGTTTTATTTCAGACATTTTAGAGTCTGAATCCGAGTTGTTACTTTCTTCATCTATTGATTCGCTTGATTGGCTTATTTCCTTCACTTGCTTCCCAGATCTGCTATTTCCTTTCTTCTCAGACACGAAAGCTAAATGATCAGCAACTTCCTTCTCTTTATTCTTCTTGGAATCTCGGATCTCCAAAACTTCTTCCTCGTTCTGCTTTAGAGTTTAATAAACTTCATGTATGTCAATATCATATAATGATTTGTTGAATCTGATATGATTAGCATAAGGTTTCCACTCTGGTTGAAGATTGCTGAGGAATTTAACATTTATCTCTATAACMGTTTTAGAGATTCCGTTCTTGATCAGCTCATTTAGCAGTCTGGTAAGCCTATCATAGACATTATCAAGGCTCTTTCCATCTTTAGGCTTGAATTCTTCATATGCAGATATACAATTAGTAATCTTTAACTGAGTTCCCACTTTAGAACCCATTATCATCTTTTCAATCTGAAGCCACATGTTGTGACCAGATGATTTATGAATGTCAATGCTTGTGTAGATATCGTTGGTCAGTGCTTGCATCATGTAGGACTTGCAAAGCACATCAGCATGAGCTCTCTCCTTTTCTTGAGCAGTATATCTGAACTTTTCCTTGATGACTTTTTGAGCAAGTCTGCCTTCTTCTGGAACAGCAGGTGTCTCTCTGTAGAACACAGTAGGACCTTCCATCAAGGATTCCATAATCAGATCACCTTCTTTCATTCTCTCAATGAAATTGAGGAATCTATCCCTCCATTGGTTATAGTCCCCTCTAAATAGCACTGGTGGCTTGGTGTCAGTACCAATAGCCATTGCTTCTCTTGAACTCATTTTATCAGTTATGTATGATATAGGATCAACTGCAGTTCAAAATTTGTATTAAAGGATTAGAATTCAAAAAATATTTCAATTAAATCTCAAACAAGGATTTGCTGTTTTCAAGACTTAGAAAAAATTTAAGCACAAAAACTTATCCGAATTAGAAATCCGGTCAAGCTTATCCGGATTAGAAGTCCGGACAACGAAGATAGACTTGAATTTCCAACTAAAACAAGTTATCCGGATTAGATATCCGGACAACAAAGAACTTTAAATCGCACAACAACAAATCCGGATGAGAAATCCGGTGAATCCTAACACTTAGTCAAATTTCACACAAATAAGAAATCTCAAATCGGATGTTTTCAACACTTAGTCAAATTTGCAAAATGAAATACGGACGTAAAAAGTCAACAAGTCAACTAAGTCAACCAAGTCAAATACGATCAAGTCCGCTTAAATTCAAATCGCTCAAATAGTCACAGAGATTAAATCGATCACAAAAGAATGTCAATATCCATTCAATAATCAGTTCAAGTAGTCAAAGTATGATCACTCAAATCGTATACAACAATTCAAATAAATCGCACACTAAATCGCACAACACTACACTTAAATCGCACAACAAAATCGCTCAGGTTACAACCGGATTATGAATAAATCGCATAATTCACATATTAAATCGCACAACATACAAACGATTTACCAGGCGGATTAATCCTAAATCGCTCACTAAATCGAACAAGAAGCAAATGATTTACCTTTAAATCGACCAAGACTTACCCGGTTTAACCTAAATCGCACAAAATTAATTCACAAAATATCATAAGTCTTAAATCGAACAAGCTATAAGCGATTTATACTTAATCTGATTAAGAGTTATACGGAGTATTCAAACAAAAACACAATTTTAACACTTTTTCACCAAAAAATGGATCAAAATCTGCAAAAATATGAGTTTTTTGAAGAACACAAACAGATTTCGTAAACTCAAAATTCGATCAAAAATGGTTCAAAACTTGTTCAAAATCAAAATCGATGTGAATCAAAGTTGTTCAAATTGAAATTGCGAATTCGGTAGTGTAAATTTTATCAATTAACAATCAAAATTCAAGCGGTTTAAGCCAAAAATGTGATTCGGACGAAGAACTCGATGAATAGATTGAAGAACAAATCGATAAATCCTCTAAAATTCTTGCAAAATCCTCTGTGTCATAAAAGATGTATTTCAAATTATTTATAAAACTTCTATCTCTTATTCAAACTTAGAAATTATTTACATGAAATGACTAACAAAACAATACAAGCCAGAGGAGCTCTGGTTGATGCTTATAGTTAAACCATATAAGGATCAACCAGAGTAGCTCTTGTTGACCTTTGTGTTTAAGCCAGAGGTTCTTGTTAGTAGGACCAGAGGCTCTAGTTGTGATAACCTGAATTTCAGACAACATTGATTGAGGTAACTTTATATGGTTATTATGTGAAATATGTGAAAACATGCATGTTTAATTAAGAAAATGCATGGATCGTATATACATGAGAAGGTTATATTGTGCATACATGAGTAAGTAATATGTATGTGCACGAAGTGTGAATTGCATATTTGGTTGGGAGAATTGCATAATCTGTTTAATAGTATTTTATTATGAAGATAGGCAACCTTCATGGTTAAGTAAGGTGAGTTTTAAAATAATAAAACCAACCGCCCTAAAGAGTTTTAATAAGAAACCTCACCGCCTTTGTTAATATACATATAAAAAGAAGATAAAGATAAAATCTTATCTTATCTTACTTTTGAGAAATCCCTATAAGAAAGAAAAAGTGTGTGAGTGTCGCGGTGAAGGTTTTTCTTGAGAAGAAATCTTGCCTAAAAGCAATTTAAAGAATATGTGTTCATTTGAAGAATTGTTGTGTGTTTGAACCTGCAAATTTGTGCATATAAGGTGAGTTTTTGCTATTAAAACCTTTAAATGATGTTATCTGAAATATGTGGTTGTGATTATTTGATTTTGAAAGAAGAATGGTAAAAAACTGTTTCTAACTGTTTAAGATGAGTTTTATGAATCTGGTTATGGAAACTGTTTTAGAAAAATAAAGAGGATTGTTGCTTCTCTAAAACTGTTATGGATGATATCCTATTTTAAGGATTTAAAGAAGATTTTGAGTTTGGAAATGATATTGAAAGAACTGGTAGTTCTTGAGTTTCAAAGTTTTGAAGATAAAAACTATTTTGAAATCATTATTGGTTAAAACTATAGAGGATATTTCTTCAATACGGTTGTGAATTCGGTCTGTCTTCGTTCAGAATTAATCTATAGATTTTGGTGGTTAAAACTATGGAGGATGTTCCATCAAGACGGTTGTGACTTCGGTCTGTCTTCGTTTGGAACTAATCCATAGATTTTGATGGCGAAATAAGGGTGGTATATCAAGGAGAGGTGTACCATGGGCAAGGGTGGCATATCAAAGAGAGGTGTACCTTCGGTTATAAGGGTGGCATATCAAGGAGAGGTGTACCTTTGGATATAAGGGTGGCATTTGTATGTATGATTATTATAGCTCTTGCTATTATGTCTCTTAAGATTGCAATAGTTTTGAGTTCTTACTTCTTTGTGACTTGAGGACTCAGGAATGTTGCTCTTATTATAAACGATAGTATTGATGTTATTGAGAAGGGAAAAACTTGGCTTATGGCCAATGGTTTTGGATAAATTATGCCTTTGGAACAGAGTATCTTTTTTTACGAGGAACCAGAGGGGCTCTGGTTGTTCCTTGAAAGGAACTAAAAGGACTCTGGTTGGTCCTCACAATAGAACCAGAGGGTTCTGGATGTTGGTTTAATATTAATACAAGTCCTTTTACAAAGCTTTTACTTAAACCAGAGGCTCTGTATCTAATAGATAGGAGCTCTATGTCAAAAGTTATGTTTTAAAAAGATGTTCGTAAGACTTTATATTTTATCTTAACATAGAAACTTTTTATATAAAGTATGACAGACCATAGGGACTCTGGTTGGTCTACGCGTTGAACCGAAGGCCTCTAGCTGGTCATGAGTTTTAAGCCAGAGGCTCTGGTTATACTTGAACCTTTTTATCTTACACTTTCATACTTGAGAAAACTTTTTTATCTATTCTTAGTGTTCAACTTAGTATATTTATGAAGTTCAACATGAGAAGAGCTCTGGTTGGTATAACCAGAAACTCTAGTAGAGGAACAAGAGGAGCTCTGGTTCGGCTATCCTATAAAAATATTTTCTAAGTCTGGTTATTGAAACCAGAAAATAGATGGACTAAACAGATTATGGAATTATGTTCCATTATGTGAAATAATTGATTTAAATATTGTTTTGGTGATTTTCGCCTTGCAATTACATGCAAAAAGGGTTCTCACTAGACCTTCAGGTCTAACCATCATTTTGTGTTTCAAATATGTATCGCAGGAACAGCAGAGTATAATGATAGTAAAGAAAAAGGGAAAATATAACTTATTTTCCCTATATGCATAGCTATGTGAAGATCAATCTGTGGATGTGTTTTGAAGTTAAATGTTATGTAGTACAAGAACATGTATTTGGAATTTTTGGGTTGTGTATTTTGTAATATAAGTTTCTTTTACTTTGGACCTTTATGGGATTAAACATGTATTCCTTTGAATGAATTATATGTTATATACAATGTGAGTTATAGGGTGTTACACTGGTCAAGAAGAAGATCTCAAATTATATACTTCTTTATACTTAGAGAGTATTTGTATCCTTTCTATGTACATGACTTTGCTCCAATTAATGAACAAGAGAAACATCCCTTTTATATACAAGTGTAACATGAGCTTGAGAGAAAAGCTCTGGTTGCTAAGACCAGAAGCTCTGGTCAATGGAACGAAAGGGGGTCTGGCCCTGCTGTTTAATAAATAAATATTTTCTTAAGTCAAAAATCTGGTCTTTGGAACCAGAGGGACGCTTGTCGATTATGAACTATAAGATTATGTTTCTGCTTATATGAAAAGTTGATTTTAAATAAATTTTTGGTGTTCTCACCCAGCAATTACAAGGAAAAAGGGATCTCACTAGACCTTCAGGTGTAACCCTTATTTTGTCTTTCAAATATGTATTGCTGGAACAAGGGGAAAACGTAGTTATTTTCCCATATGCATAACTATATGAAGATCAACTTATGGATGAATATAGTTTTAAAGTTATATGTTATGTAGTACAAGAACCTGTATTTTGGAATTTTTTGATTGTGTATTTTATACATTAGTTTCTTGTACTAAGGGACCTAAGTGGTGTAATACATGTATTTCTTTGAATGAAGTATGTGTTGTACGCAATGTGTGTGATGGGGTGTTATAGCAATCTCCTAGATTTGAGAGCTCAATACAACCACAGTATGTTTATTACTTAGACAAAGCTCTGTATGGGCTCAAACAAGCACCAAGAGCCTAGTATGAATGTCTTTCGTCCTTTTTAACTTCCAATGGTTTTGAAAAAGGTAAAATCGATACGAATTTTTTTATTAAGAGACATAAAGGTGAGATGCTTCTAGTCCAAATTTATGTGGACGATATTATCTTTGGTTCAACAAATCAGAGATACTGTGACAAGTTCTCTGCATTGATGAAGAGTGAGACTGAAATGAGTATCATAGGAGAATTAACATTCTTCCTCGGCCTCCAAGTAAAACAAAGGGAAGATGGTATCTTTATTAATCAAGCCAAATATGTCTCTGACATCTTGAAGAAGTACCAGCTTTACAACTCTTCCTCAATAAACACACCAATTTCCAGGGCATTAAGCTTGACACAGATCCATCTGGAAAATCGGTGGATGTTAAGACTTATCATGGAATGATTGGGTCATTGTTGTATCTCATGGATAGTAGACCATACATAATGTTTCCCACATATCTATCTGCTAGATATCAAGCAAATCCTAAGGAATCTCACCTCTATGTTGTGAAAAGAATCTTTCGATACCTCAAAGGGACTTAATACTTGGTCTTTGGTATCCTAAGCATTCTGGCTTTGATTTACTCTACAGATTCTGATCATGCAGGTTGTAAGCTTGATAGAAAGAGCACATCTGGGAGCTGTCAACTACTTGGCAACAAGTTGGTGAGTTGGACATCCAAGAAACAGAACTGCGTGTCAACATCCAATGCAGAAGCAGAGTATGTAGCCGCAGGAAGCTGTTGCTCTCAAGTAATATGGATGAAGACTCAACTCAAAGATTAAGGAATTGAGTTTGACAGGATCCAATTTTGTGTGATTCAGAAAGCACAATAGCCATCACAACTAACCCTGTCCAACACTCCAAAACAAAGCATATCGATGTTCGATACAAGTTCATCAAGGACCATGTGGAGAAAGGTATGATTGAAATGTTCTTTGTTAACACAGATCACCAACTTACAGACATATTCACTAAGGCTCTGGATGAAAAGAGATTCAATTTATTGGTCAGCAAGTTGGGTTTGTTCAATCTATAATGATAAGTCAGAGCCTCTATATCTACTATACAGAGCTTCTGCACTCGCATTGAGCATAGATCTATTTATTTTTACTAAGTCCATGAGACAAAGCCTCTGCATGCACTATGCAGAGCCTTTTGGTTCAATTTTGAATATATTCTAAGTCCATGAGATAGAGCCTCTGCATATACTATGCAAAAGCCTCTTGGTTAAATCCTGTAGATATTTTAAGTCTATCATACAAAGCCTCTGTACCTTAAACTATAGGTCGAGTATATCTTATCACTTTTTTATCCAAACATTGTTGAAGGGGGAGAAATACAGACCGCATCACTCAAGAGGGAGTGTTGGATCGCCAAGAATACAGAGCCTTTGTATGTACTATACAGAGCTTCTACCTCATCAAATCACTTTATAAAGGCATAATCTCTGCATAGTTCAACCATGAGCCTCTGTATTTTCTCTAAAGGTATGTTTCTATCTCATATCGTCAAAATCCTACTATGGTGTCATTCCTTGATTTTCTTGAAAACCTTTCTCGAAAAAAAACTTAAGTTTCTTGTACAGAACCTCTGTATGTACTATACAAAGTTGTTGTCCCTAGAAACTTGGTTTATGATACTTTTGTCTTCTTAAAAACCTATGTTTCTCATACAGAGCCACTGCATGTACTATACAGAGCTTCTATCCCAAGAAACTTGATTCCAATATCTATGGTTTTCCTGAAAACTTAAAGTTTCTTGTACAAAGCCTCTGTATGTACTATGCAGAGCTTCTGTCCCAAGAAACTTGGTTCAAATGTCCCTTGGTTTGCTTGAAAACTCAAGTTTCTAATACAAAGCCTCTGTATGTACTATACAAAGCTTCTGCTCAAGAAACTTGGTGTCCGTTTATCTCTATGAACCAGAGCATGGGATTTTCTCGTTCCTCTAAGTGTTACATTCAAACTATAGGTATTTTCACTCTTATCAAGAACTCTGGTTGAAAAACACTTGTTTTTATCCCTTCCTTACAAAAAGCTCTTATTAAAATAAGAATATACATAGAGGGTCACTCTTGGAAAATGACACACATGTATCCCTAATTTTTCAAATAAAGGAGGCGGGACGCACCCTGTCCCCTGCAACTATCAAGCCACATGTAATCACCCCACAGGATCTGGCAAAAACCTTTCCATGTCCGACTCTTGGGGTAAAAGAAACACTCGAGTGCCCCTGGATATCTCCTTATTCAAAGGAGGAGTTATCTTCATTATATTTTTTACACTTTTTTAAATATCTCTTATGTGTAACAACCCCCCAATCCATACATTGCATATTACACATAAAACATTCATAGATTACATGTTAAGCCCACATAGGTCCAAAATACAAGAGACTTTGTTATAAATATACAACTCAAAAATTCCAAAAGTACAAGCTCTTGTATAATATCTATTCTTCAAAAACTTATGCAAACATGGTCTTCATAATCTAAGCACATAGGAAAATAATCATGGAATGCTCTTTCCCTTATTATCATTTACTGCACATATATTTAAAAACACAAAATGAGGGTTAGACATGAATGTCTAGTGAGATTCCCTTCTATGTAATGCAGAGTGAAGATCACCAAAACATTTGTTTAAAATAGACCATTCTAAAAATCATGTAGTAAAATCATATTATGCTCAAGTCCATCGACCTCTGGTTCCAAATACAATACTTAGAAATTTTTTCTTAATTAGGACCAGAGCCCCTCTGGTTCCTCTACCAGGGTCTCTGATTCTTCGACAAGAGCCTCTTGCTCAAGTAATTCCTCATAATATTCATTGATTATGACTTTGTAATTAAAGAAATTGCTTTTCCATAACTTAAATGATTAAAAGAGAGTTCATATTCGACCAGAGCCTCTGGTTGTACTAACCAGAGCTTCTGGTTCAAAAGACATGACCAACCAGAGCCTCTGGTTCAACGTGTAAGCCAACCAGAGCCCCTCTGGTTCCTTTCAAGGACCAACCAGAGCTTCTCTGATTCCTCATAAAATGGACATTCTGTTCCAAAACACTTTTAACCAAAATTAATGACCATAGGCCATATTTTCACGTAACCATAACATCAATACTATTATTTCTAATAAGAACAACATCTCTAAATTCTCAAATCACCAAGAAGTGAGGACTCCAATCTGTTGTAATCTTAGAAGATATAATAGCAATAGTTATGCCATGCACACACAACGACCTTCTTTATTACATCCAATATTCCCCTTATTAGCAACAGCTACATCCATCATACACAACGACCATCCTTATTTCCCCTGAAATTCTTATGAACTATTTCATCCAAAGACAGGCTGCAGTCATTTCTGTCAGAGTGAACCTCGTTCATAGTTTTTAACCAATCATGGTTTCAAAAATAGGTTTATATCTAGAACCTTTTAAATCCTTAAGAACAATCTGTTTTTGTCATTTAAATCCTTCAACTGAGCAACCAACTCTAATACTGATGCAGCCAATCGGTATGGCGCTTTAGCTACTGGTGCTGCACAGGTAAGAGATCAATTTTGAACTCGATAACTCTGTCCGACGGTAAACCAGACAAATCTTCTGGAAAGACTTCCAGATATTCATTAACAATCGAAATCAATTCCTACTTTCCTTTCTCTTTCCTCGCATCAATAACATATGCCAAACATCCCTAACACTTCTTTCGGATACATTTCTGGGCTTTTACTACAGATAACAGGTTAATGTGATGATTCTGGCGATCATCAGACAACTGTCCCTTTGTCTGGCAAAATGATTCTGATCATCTTCTTATTACAAACAATACTAGCCTGATGTTCTGCCAACCAATCCATACCTACCACTACATCAAAYTCTTTTATCGGCATGGGGAACAGTCAAATTGGTAACTCACATCTCTCAATAACAATAACACAGTTATTGAATACACTAGTAACAGATTCTTGACTATTGGCATTATCAACTACTAATTCATCATCAAGTAGCACATAATTCAAACATGCAGATTGAGCAAATGGTCGTGTTACAAAAGAAAAGTTTACACCGAAATCAATTAACACCTCAACATGTATGGAGTTTAGAAGAAAGGTACCTGTTACCACAACTGGGGTTGCTTCTGCATCATTTTTCGTCATTTGAAATGATCGACCCCTTGCTCCACGTTGGCCTCCTCTTGGTGCACTAGGCCTTCCATGGTTACTGGAAGCATTTCCTCCCATTGTCAAACGAGGAGTTCTTAGTTGTGGACAATTTGGTCGGATATATTCAAGTGAATTGCACTGAAAACACCTTTTGGGTGTACTGTAGTCCTTTGATAAATGTCCTACCTCACCACAACGATAACATCTTTTTGTTTCAGATGGACAACTTCCCTGATGCACCTGCTGACATCGCAGACAAGTTCTAGCATGTGGCGGCTGAGGAGTGCGGTCATCTGATTTTACAAACTTGGGTCTTCAAAAACTAACTGAAGATCCTTCCCACTTTCTTTTCTCTAATGTTTTCTCTTCACCTTGGTGATTTTTGTTTCTTTCTATGACTTCTGCAGCATTTACGGCTAAAGTGAAGGTTGCAGGGTTCATAGCAATCACAAACTCCCGGATAGATGGTTTCAAACCCCAAACATACCTTTCTACCTTTCGGAACTCTGAAGAGACATAATGTTCTGCAAAACGGGAATATTCAATAAACTTCTCGGTATAATCCTGTACAGATCTATTTTCTTGCTCCAGCTTTTGGAAATCCTCTTCCATTTGTCTTACTACCATCATAGGACAGAATTGTGTTTTCAATTTGTTCACAAATTCTTCCCATGACATTGTTTGCAGTATATTTGTTTGTCTCGAGGACTCCACATCCCACCAATATAAGTCATTAGATTTTAGCATAGATACTGCAAACCTAACCTTATCTTCCTCATAACACCTACTGCTGTTAAATATTGATTCAATTTCCTTTATCCAGCACATTGCTATTACTGAATCGCTTTCTCCTGAAGGTTGGAGGTTTACATGTCAGGAACATTTTTATATCTCCTCTCCTGTTATTGCCGCCTGCAGAAGGAGCTGGAGGATTAATTCCAACTTGCTCAGTTTCTACTCTAGCCGGCAATATCATTATGAATATTAAAGTTTCCCTCAGTTTTCCTATTTCTTCTGCCGTAACGTCTCTAGTTATAAACTAGGGTTGTTGCCCTGTTCTTGATGTACATTCCCAGAAATAGATTTCCCTTGATCAGGGCGAATCTCAGCCTGACTTCTTTCTGGAATCTGACTCCTCCCTCGACCTCTACCCCTAATTCTTCCCCGTCATCTACTCCCTGTAGTATAAGTTGGAGGATTAATAGGAGATTCCTCCCTTTATTCAGACTCGGGGCGGGCAATTCACTCTGATCTTCGTGATCGACTAACCATCTGTAAATATTTTAGTTAAATATCACGTATTTATATTCCCAAATATAATATGGTATCCGAGTATAGGTATGTACCTGTAAATTCATAATTACACTGGTCATTTGTAATTCGGATTCACCTTACATATTGCCCTCTTTGACCCATTATATTTTATTCCCAATGATACTAATTATGTCCGGGATCCTTAATATGTAAATAACGGTTTAAGTCTAGGCATCATGCTTTGAATTCCTAAATCCCTTAAACTAAGGCTCTGATACCACTCTGTAACATCCCCAAACACCACATTTGCATATAACACATATTTCATTTCATTGTAATATAGATTATGCCACAATGGTCCTACTAGTACAAGGATTCACGTGATAGCATGATAAATTATTATAATTGCACATGTGGGAATGTGTATTTTATGCATGGGGAATGTATGTATGAATATATATATATATATATATATATATGTGTGTGTGTGTGTGTGTGTGTGTGTAAATGTGCATGCATGCATGAATAGTAATTTGTGAAGGATTGCATAAGTGAATGTATATGCATGATTATATGCATGTATGCATGAGTAGTGTATGGGATGCATGCATGTGGGAAAAAGGGGTAGCCGACTTTCTTGTTAAGGAAAGGTATAAAAGGAGGGGTTAAGCCTACATTCAACCTCTTACTATTTTTGAGAGACTAGTGAGCGATTTAAAGAAAGAGGAGTTGATTAGACTGCTTGCTAATTGTAAATCAAGAAGAATTTCAAAAGTATTTCAAGGTGAATGGTTAAACATTTATTTAAAACTTCCTTGAAATTTGCATGACTGATTTATGACTATAAACTTGTTACCCGGATTAGACTTAAATTGGACAAAGAGATGTTCGGATTGTATTAAATCGAACACGTGTTGTTCGATATACCCTTAAATCACTCACAGTATTATACGATTTAGAGAGATGGTAAGATTCTTGATATGTAAATTGGATAAATGCTTTAAACGGAGAAGTAGGAATACGATCAAGGGGTGTTCGGATTAGATATAATCCGATTGGTACATTGATCAGTTTAGACATAAACCGACCAAGGTTTGATCGGAGTGGTGTAAATTATTTGAGTAATGATCGGAGTTCAATGTGTAAATTGGTCAAAGCTTGATTGGGTTTGTTTTAGTATTATCCGGATTTGTAAACTGGACAAAAGGACTTGTGTGTTCGGATTGTTAGTCCGGTCAAGGTTTGACCAGAGATGAAGTCCGGTCAAGGTTTGACCAGAGATGAAGTCCGGTCAAGTTAGTGTGTTGATTAATTTTCAAAGGTTGACCAGATTCTTATTTTACTAAAGATATTTTAATCGGCATTCTTTTATAAATAATAAAGAATGAGAATTTTAGTAAAGATGGTTTTGAATTGTTGATATTTCATTAGGACATTTATGGTTGCGGTCTGTTCTAATTAAAAATATTTTTATATAAAATGATTTAATGATGAAATAAGGATGGCACATCAAGGAGAGGTGTAACATGGGATAAGAGTGGCATATCAATGAGAGGTGTACTATGGGATAAGGGTGGCATATCAAGGAGAGGTGTACCTTTAGATATAAGGGTGGCAATTGTATGTGTGTTATGTAATATAATTCTCACTATTATATCCAGTAAGATTACTATGATCTGGAATCTTTATTTCTTTGTGATCCAAAGGTTTAGGATTAGAGTTCTTATTGAAAATCGTAGTCTGGATGTTATTGAGAAGAGGATAACAGGTTTGTGGCCTGAAACTTTGATTAAACCTTGTTTGGAATTGAAAAGGTTAAAATTTAAACCTAATTTGGGTTCTGATATATTATCTGAAAGCAGAAAGTTTGGCTTGAAAATGGGAAGGTACTGGTAATATGTTCTTATTTGTTCATATATTTGCTATATATATATATATATATATATAAGTTGTTTTACATAAAGTTTTGGTGATTTTCACCCTGCAATAACATAAAAAGGAAACTCATTAGACCTTTCGGTCTGTGACAACTCTGCATTGTGGGATTTCAGGTTAGTACTTTATTTCAGGATCTTGGTTGAAAACTAAGTCTTTTTAGGATTTAGCCTTGTTGACCAGAGATCATCTTGTTTAATTAGTCTGATTAGATCACGTTTTGGCGGGTAGCTAACCAAGTTAGTTCTTGCAATGCCAAATAAATTTTTTTTAAACATTTCACATAAAAAATAAAGTCGATATTTTCGTTTCGTTCTTTTTAAAATTCAAAATTTCCAAAGTTCCAATCCTTTATATTTGGTTGCCAATTATTATTTTGAAAGAATGGTGTTTTAAATCTTTTGTCAAAAATGTTTTGTTGTATTTATTGGGGTCTTTTAATTTGTAAATAAAAGTCTTATTTGGGCTTGGGCCTTTTAGAGGTCAGCCCATTCTTTTTATTTAATCCACATATAAATACCCCTTCCCTTTTGAAAGTTTTTCACTTTCCAAATTTCCAGCCATTTCATCTCTCTCTCTCTCTCTCTCTAATTCCATCACTTTCCAACCGATTCCATCGTCAAGCAAAACTCAAGATTTCCGCTATTCTTGAGACTAGTTCGTAGTCAAGAAAAKGTATGTTTAAAGCTATTTACTTCTCTTTTTGATGTCTGAAAGTCTTTATCTTTCTCCCTACTCGACTTTTTGGCTATATACGGGATTTATAGAGGAGAGATTATTCATCAAAGACCCACCTGTGTCTTCGTTGGGGATGATAATCTGTGACCCAAGTTCTTTAAATCTCCAAGAAAGAAAGAGAAATTCCTTGCATGTGAGGTCCGATCACATTTTCGGATGATAGGTCTTGCATGCAACTCTAATCGGATTTATCCCTTTGAAAGCTTGTTGGAATCGGACCTTACTTTATTTTCTGGAAGTTGTTCGATGACGATGGTTTGTGTTAGATTTTTATTTTTTGGAAATATTGAGCTGCATGCAATCGGTGTTGAAGGCGTGTGGCTCAAGAATTGTGGATTATTTTTGAAAAGAGTGTTAAACCCACTCAAAATCTCTTGGTTTTGGTAATTGGCGGTTGCCATCATTTGTTTTGGGATGACATTTAATGATGTCATTACTTGGATTTTTGAAGGTTCCTTTTTAATAAATAATTAAAATCGGCTTTATTTTATAAAAACACTTGGTGGCTTTGCATTTAGATCAACTTTGCTCTACCTTAGCCAAGGAAAACCATAAGTAATATAGCGCCGGTTGGTCTGTCAGGAAGTTCGAGCGAGCATAGCAAGTCCTTAAAGGAATCATTCGGATAATCGCCAAACAAGTGAGTTCTCACGGCCCTACTTTTAATGCTTTTAATATTTTCTGGGGGAAAAGCATGAAATTGAGCAAACTTTGCATGTTAATGTATTTGAAATATTGGGACTAAAGAACTGTTTAGTCGATGCTTTGCTTGAAACCATTGGGCTAAGGAACTGCTTAGTCAAGTTTTACTTGGAACCTCTTGGGCTAAGGAACTGCTTAGTCGGGTTCATTATGTTTTGTTTTGACAACTGCTTCTGCACTTAGAATAAATGCTAAATTGATGCGCTTGAGAGTATATGTTTCAAAATAAAAGTCCCCGTCCGTGCATGCTACTTGTTAACTCGGGTACATCCCCGGGCCGTGGTATTGTGGATAGCCGCTATTGTGTTGACAGTCCCACCCAGAAAGGGGTGCACAATTACCTATGTTTTCTAGCCTAATCATGTGGAGTTTGGACCAYCGCTGAATTARTGCTTTATCGAACCGTGGGACCTAAGTAGTGAACAGGCTACTTCTGGTTGTTCGAATATTAGGGGGGCCTATTGGTCAGGTAAGGCTCAGTAGCGTCTCAAGCGTTACATCGCGAGGGATTTACATTTATTAAATGCAAAGAATTCGCTTAAGTTTGCTATTGCTTGGTTTATGCATTGAAATGTTTTTGTGCATGTGAAAACCCGTGARCTCACCAACTCTTTGTAGTTGACCTTGTTTTTGTTCCATGCTTTTCAGGTTCTAAGTGAGTGGTTTGGATTTTAAGGGAGCATACTTGAGTCAAGATCGATTAAGTCAAGKTTTTGATGTAATTATGAACGTTGTGTAAATTCTAACTCCTGTTATGTCGATGAACCGTTTTGTTTTTGAACAACTTGAAATGGTGTTATTTATAAATTGTTGCTATGAC
>NW_020202403.1:27610-30049 GCF_001531365.2 Cynara cardunculus var. scolymus
GGAAGAGGACATTCCCAAGACAGCCTTCAGGACCCGGTACGGCCATTATAAATTCATGGTTATGCCATTCGGGCTAACCAATGCACCAGCCGTCTTCATGGACTTAATGAATAGGATTTGTAGACCATATCTGGATAAATTCGTAATCGTCTTCATAGTCGACATACTAATTTATTCAAGAAGTCGAGAGGACCATGAGCGACATCTAAGGCTGATTTTGGAAGTACTCCGAAATGAGAAGCTGTATGCCAAATTTTCCAAATGTGAATTCTGGTTACAGGAAGTCCAGTTTCTAGGCCATGTAGTTAGCAAGAGAGGAATTCAGGTGGATCCTGCCAAAATTGAGGCTATTAGAAATTGGGAAGCCCCGAGAACCCCTACAGAGATCCGCCAGTTTCTTGGGTTAGCAAGCTATTATCGGCGATTC
This sequence comes from Cynara cardunculus var. scolymus, assembly GCF_001531365.2. Lineage (NCBI taxonomy): Eukaryota > Viridiplantae > Streptophyta > Magnoliopsida > Asterales > Asteraceae > Cynara > Cynara cardunculus. The sequence continues at coordinate 28,038 of NW_020202403.1, forward strand.
ATCGCAAATTTTTCAAAAAATTGCACGGCCGCTCACTGCTTTAACCCAAAAGGATAAGAAGTTCATTTGGAGTGAGAAGCAAGAGGAAGCCTTCGAAACTCTCAAACAGAAGTTGTGCAATGCACCGATCTTATCTCTACCTGAGGGTTCAGAAAACTTCGTAGTCTTTTGTGATGATTCGCATCAAGGGTTAGGTTGTGTATTGATGCAGAAAGATAAAGTCATTGCCTATGCCTCGAGACAAGAAAGATGCCTAACAGATGAAACTCAAGTAATGCCACTGGAAGATGTGCAAGTTAACGATCAACTGCATTTCGTTGAGAAACCCATAGAAATCATGGATAGAGGAGTTAAGCAGTTGATGCGTAGCAGGATTTCCATAGTAAAAGTCCATTGGGACTCCAACCGTGGACTGGAGTACACATGGGAAAGGGAAGATTTCATGAAAAACAAGTATCCCCACCTGTTCTAAAGGCCAGCCATGACTTTAAACTTGACGATTAAATTTCGAGACAAAAAATTTTTGGATTGGGGAGACTGTGACAACTCTGCATTGTGGGATTTCAGGTTAGTACTTTATTTCAGGATCTTGGTTGAAAACTAAATCTTTTTAGGATTTAGCCTTGTTGACCAGAGATCATCTTGTTTAATTAGTCTGATTAGATCACGTTTCGGCGGGTAGCTAACCAAGTTAGTTCGTGCAATGCCAAATAAATTTTTTTAAACATTTCACATAAAAAATAAAGTCGATATTTTCGTTTCGTTCTTTTTTAAAATTCAAAATTTCCAAAGTTCCAATCCTTTATATTTGGTTGCCAATTATTATTTTGAAAGAATGGTGTTTTAAATCTTTTGTCAAAAATGTTTTGTTGTATTTATTGGGGTCTTTTATTTTGTAAATAAAAGTCTTATTTGGGCTTGGGCCTTTTAGAGGTCAGCCCATTCTTTTTATTTAATCCACATATAAATACCCTTCCCTTTTGAAAGTTCTTCACTTTCCAAATTTCCAGCCATTTCATCTCTCTCTCTCTAATTCCATCACTTTCCAACCGATTCCATCGTCAAGCAAAACTCAAGATTTTCGCTATTCTTGAGACTAGTTCGTAGTCAAGAAAAGGTATGTTTAAAGCTATTTACTTCACTTTTTGATGTATGAAAGTCTTTATCTTTCTCCCTACTCGACTTTTTGGCTATATACGGGATTTAAAGAGGAGAGATTATTCATCAAAGACCCACCTGTGTCTTCGTTGGGGATGATAATTTGTGACCCAAGTTCTTTAAATCTCCAAGAAAGAAAGAGAAATTCCTTGCATGTGAGGTCCGATCACATTTTCGGATGATAGGTCTTGCATGCAACTCTAATCGGATTTATCCCTTTGAAAACTTGTTGGAATCGGAACTTACTTTATTTTCTGGAAGTTGTTCGATGACGATGGTTTGTGTTAGATTTTTAATTTTTGGAAATATTGAGCTGCATGCAATCGGTGTTGAAGGCGTGTGGCTCAAGAATTGTGGATTATTCTTGAAAAGAGTGTTAAATCCACTCAAAAATCTCTTGGTTTTGGTAATTGGCGGTTGCCATCATTTGTTTTGGGATGACATTTAATGATGTCATTACTTGGATTTTTGAAGGTTCCTTTTTAATAAATAATTAAAATCGGCTTTATTTTATAAAAACACTTGGTGGCTTTGCATTTAGATCAACTTTGACCTTAGCCAAGGAAAACCATAAGTAATATAGCGTTGGTTGGTCTGTCAGGAAGTTCGAGAGTATATGTTTCCAAATAAAAGTCCTTGGTGGCTTTTGACAACTGTTTTTGCACTTAGAATAAATGCTAAATTGATGCGCCTGAGAGTATATGTTTCCAAATAAAAGTCCTCGTCCGTACACGCTACTTGTTAACTCGGGTACATCCCCGGGCCTTGGTATTGTGGATAGCCGCTATTGTGTTGACAGTCCCACCCAGAAAGGGGTGCACAATTACCTATGTTTTCTAGCCTAATCATGTGGA
>NW_020202403.1:30339-32868 GCF_001531365.2 Cynara cardunculus var. scolymus
GGTTTGGATTTTAAGGGAGCATACTTGAGCCAAGATCGATTAAGTCAAGTTTTTGATGTAATTATGAACGTTGTGTAAATTCTAACTCCTGTTATGTCGATGAACCGTTTTGTTTTTGAACAACTTGAAATGGTGTTATTTATAAACTATTGCTATGACCCGCTTGCCTGTTACATCTCGTGATTCCGTTTTAGAGGGGTGTGACACGGTCTAACCCTCGTTTTGTGATTTTAAATATATGTTGCAGGAGGTTCAGATGGTAAGGGGAAGGGGAAAATGTGATATTTTTCTATGTGCATATCTACTAGAAGATTTGTCTATGATATGTAAAAGTTTTGATAGATGAACGTTGAATAGTACAAGAATTGTATTTTGAATTTTTGACCATGTATTCTGTAATGATAGATTCTTGTACTAAGGGACCTATGTGGTGTATCAACATGTATTTCTTGTATATGAAGTATATGTTACATGCAATGTGTAGTATGTGGTGTTACAATATCGTAAATCTTAATGGTCGCCTCTCATCATTTATTTGGGTTTTTAGGGTTTTCTTTGTGAAACCTTCACAATCATCCACACGAATCATTTATGGTTTTCTAGCTTAGTACTCAATTTTCTTGATAAAAACTAAAATAATTGTCAATGCATCTAGTAAGACGACCAATGGACGTAAAGCTAGTCAATGAAGGTGATGATGATGCTTCGGTTTGGGTATCGCTTTAGTTTCATCAACCAACGCTAGTAGATGCACTCATAGTTTCCAAATTTCATTATACATTGGTTTAGGGATATTAAATAAACAAAAATGGCAAAGATGACATTAATTTATTTATCAACCTAGTTTGATTAACTAAACAGAAATACGGTTGTTTAACTTAGGTCCATTATTTTAAAAATGAACGGTTAACATCAAATCTAAATGAAAATCTTTGAGCACGAGGATAGATAACATGGTGGTGGGGCCTCTTTGACATAACTCAAGAGTGTCATATGTGCGTTTAACTAGGACCGATTTAGCCAGGAGCGAGCCTTTTGGCTTACTTACCTATCCTTCAGCTCCACCTTTATTCAGTTTTAAATGTTCCAATTCATGCACTATCTTCCATGCTTTTCATAGTACTTGTGTCTCGTCATGGTGACAAAGAAAGATATGAAAACGTGATAAATGCTCAAAAGGCAAGAGTAAAGTATATATCTAAGTAATCTACTGTTCTAACTAAATGAACAATTGTAGGCAACTTTTGACTTTGACGTATAAAATGGATAAGGGGATTTGAAAATTTAGAGACAAAAACAGAGTGATGAATCAATTTCAAGATGATTGTGAACAAAACTGATATCTTATTATTTCTGTGATGGCTGAAGATATATTTGTAATTTTGAATTATATGGTTTCTTATAAGTTCTATTTTAGCATAAAAGTATGTGCTATTGGACAATTACATATGTAATCATTAAAATGCATCATTATTTAAAATACCATAATACAATTTAAGTATATTCCATATCTTAGCTTTTAAATTTAATAACACCTCTAACTATTTCAAAGCAAATATTATACTCTTTTGGTTTCACCTGGACTGTCTTATTAACATACTCTAGATATTTAAAAATAACCAAAAACCGACAAAGTAATCCCTTTCAGGGTGTTGATTGTTAATTCCAAAAGTTGATGGATAAAAATTTACAGTATGCAACAACCAAGGGTCAACTTGAGGAATTAATTTCTCTTCATCATACATTAACATTATTTACCAAAATAACACGTGCAAATCTCCTTTTGTTTTTATTTGATTTTGGGCTCCATGTTCACATGGACCACCCGTGAAGCTCGTGGCTACCAATTCATCTTTAGCTTTTCACTCGTATCTTATTTATTTCATATGATACACGTTTCACTTGGTTAGATTCATAATTTATTTGGGTCGTGTTTTTTTAAGAAGATGTTAGAATTTTAAATTTTTATTTTATTTTTAATTTATAAAAGATAGCGTTGAAATTGAAAATCTGAATTAATAAGTCAGTTTGTTTTTGTAAATTGATAAATGTCTGAATTTGTTTAAGTTACCTATTTTATTTAGTAGAAATTATAGTGTTGAATTTATAGATAAGTTTATACAATTTCACATATTTATTACTCATCTTTACAAAATTTACATCTAAATTATACAATTAGCATTCATTTAAACAAATATATGCCATTAATGGTATTTAATACATTTAAATCTTATTAAAATATATCAATTGAAAGAGATTAGGATTGACTTGGTAAAGTTCGATTGAGAGAATTGATTGATCAAGGTTAACAGATTGAGAAACACCGTTGTTGAGGGTTGTTGATCCTCTCTCTCAGTGATTTGATGATAATCCCTTTTATCTATCGATGTAATTTTGTTTCTGTATTTTCAGTTCCAGCGATCATATGCTGAGTATGATCAGTGATCGCTGAAGAACTTGATTTGTAAATCTCATAGACAAACAATACTTCAAGAAGACAACACTCACACCAAAGAACCTTCAGCAAAC
>NW_020202404.1:0-1544 GCF_001531365.2 Cynara cardunculus var. scolymus
TGCGCTGAGTCGGAAGGCACATGTAGCTAGTATTTGTTATGCTATCACTTATGTGTCAATGAAGTCTACTCTTATCGATGATCTTCATAAGTGGCAAATCGAGGCTTTAAAGCCACACCACGTGAAGTCTGAACATATGGTTGGCTATGTAGACTCCTTATCTGAAGACAATCGTGGTCTCAAAGTTTTTAAAACCCGAATATGGGTACCGAGACTTGGGGGTTTGCAAGAGGTTATTCTAGAGGAAGCACATAAATTACGGTTATCTATTCATCCGGGAGGTACAAAGATGTATCATGATCTACGTGCCGAATACTGGTGGCCGGGAATGAAAGTTGATATTGGCCCATATGTTGAAAAGTGTATCACTTGTCTACAAGTGAAAGCCGAACACCAGAAACCATATGGAAGTTTACAGCCTCTTGAAGTTCCGGTATGGAAGTGGGAAGAGTTGACGATGGACCTTGTGACGAAACTGCCAAAGACATCTAGACAACACGACAGTATCTGGGTTATCGTAGACCAATTGACAAAAAGCGCTCACTTTCTTCATGTTCGCGAGTCTTATTCGATGGATCAATGGGCACGATTGTACATTGACGCGGTTATTGCACGACATGGTGTACCGGTGAAAGTAATCTCTGATCGTGATTCTCGATTCACTTCCAAGTTTTGGTCGAGTATGCGACGAGAGTTGGGAACGCGAGTTGCCCTTAGTACCGCGTATCATCCCCAAACTGATGGCCAGTCAGAGCGTACCATTCAGACATTAGAAGACATGTTGAGGGCATGTATACTTGAGTTCGATGGAAACTGGGATATCCACTTGCCATTAGTAGAGTTTTCTTATAATAATAGTTACCATTCAACGATTAAAAAGGCCCCGTTTGAGGCTTTGTACGGACGTAAGTGTCGTACGCCTCTTTGTTGGCAAGAAACGGGTGAAAAGATTTTGGCCGATCCTGAGTTGATCCAAATTACTCATGACAAGATCCGAGTTATACGAGAAAGAATGAAAGCGGCACAAGATCGACAAAAATCATATGCGGATAATCGGAGGCGACCAATTGAGTTCAACGTGGGTGATATGGTCATGTTGAAAGTATCGCCTTGGAAAGGAGTTTTGAGATTTGGTAAGCAAGGTAAACTAAGTCCTCGTTTTGTTGGATCCTTCAAGATACTTGAGCGAGTGGGAAAGCAAGCTTATCGTTTAGAGCTACCGGAAGAACTCGCCGGAATTCATGATGTCTTTCACGTGGGTTATTTACGAAAGTGTCTTGGTAAACATGATGAAGCGGTTCCCTTAGCGGAGGTAAAAATTGATAAACGGTTGACATACACGGAGGAACCAGAAGCTATCTTGAATGAAAGAACGGTGAACCTTCAAAATAAGATTGTAGACTTGGTGTTGGTCAAATGGAAGCATCACCGAGGTCCAAATTGGACTTGGGAGAACAAAGACGAGATGAAAGCCAAGTATCCACAACTCTTTGAGCAACAATGATTTCGAGAACGAAATCCTCAAAAGAAGGAGGTATTTGTAA
>NW_020202404.1:2579-34472 GCF_001531365.2 Cynara cardunculus var. scolymus
AAAATCATAGAAAAATCATAAAAATATGAGGTCAGTGGCATCGGAAAGCTAGGAATGTCTACTTTGTTTCGTATTTGTACATCGAAATCTAATTCCAACTATAGGATGACTAAACAGCGTCATCTTTTCAGTGCGGTTAAACTGATTTTTGACAGTCTTTTGCTGTTATACTATAAAATTCATAGACAATTTTAGAAAAATCCTAAAAATCAATAAAAATAGGCTCTAGAAAGGTATGAGAAAGGGCTACAATTCATATTTGGAAGTCATTTGATGATTTTGAGTTTAAGATGGGAAAAACAGGTCTGTAAGTAGGTGTTGTAAGGAGAAAACAAAGTAGAATGCTTGAATTAAAAAGGGTTAAATATGTGTTATTGTTGTGCATTGCTAATGGAGATCTATATATGAACTCCAGGTGGTATTTAAGAATAATTGAAGGCCTTGGAAGTGTTCTCCAATCATTGAACAAGAGTTGGGATTCAACTTTTCGGTTTGGCTTTCGGTTTGATTAACCGAACTTATTGAACAACATTGTGAGTTTATGTGGAGATATGTGTTACTTTGTGGTTATATATACTTATATGCTTTACTTTTCTTCCATGAATCATGTTAGATCTGGGATATCCCCTTGAATTGTCAAATTGCTTCTTTTGATCTTTGTGATGTGTTTTGGGCGCTGATTGTCGATATTCCACGGAGTCCGGTGAGACAATCAGAGGGGCTGCCGTACTCACTGCCCAGTGGGAGCCAGGGGGTGAGTATAGGACTTTGGTGCAATCCGGGAGAGGAAGGACGGATTCGGTGCCAAGTCTTATGAGTTGTGTGAAAGTTAATTGGTATTTGAACTTACATGATCTCGAAAAGAATAATGTTGATCGTATCGATGTTTTCTTGATGATTCCCTCATTGAAAGTACATTTTATACATAACTTTGTGTGGTATAATTACAATGTTTCTTTGGTACTATGCAAACTTGCTTTCGAGTACTTCTTCGTTTCCTAGTATGTATGCTTATATAATGCTTTGTAACCACATATTTTCACTTGAATTCACTAAGCTTTATAGCTTACCCTTTTAGTGGTTTTAACCTTTCAGGGAAATTGGGCAAAAGTAAGAACAAGGTCGAGTGATCGATAGGAATTTGCAGGTGAAGGCCGCTTTTGGTTTAGGTATATATAAATATGTATATTAAACTTTTGGGATTGTAAATAGTTAGTATGTTCCGGGTAGACATGTCCCCGATGATCACGTTATGTAAACTTTAAGTATTAAATTATGTGTCTTGGGATCTATATCGTTATCCCGTAATTTGAGGTTTTTTTTTAAACTAAATTAATTTAATGGTGGTTCGGTAATTGTTTGTTATGTAACCGTGGTGTCACAAGAGTGTTTCTCTGCATGGAGATAGAACACATCTATTTATACCCATTGCATTAAATACACATTTAATGCAATGCAGTAGGGTTTAAACACGCGTCAAGCCTTTAGAGAAAGACTTGTCCTTTGCTACAGTGAATAGTACAAAAGCCTATTCATGAGCAGACATACTTTCATGGAGTTGGTGGGTTGTAGAGTCAACTAATCGGCTCTGTACCGTACTATACTCTAGAAAGGGTATGGGTTTGTTCTTTGTGTATGGAAGGACAAGGCAAAAGCAATCTTGCTCAACAAGCTTCTTTTGATCATTGAATGTTGGACTGAAGATTTCTTCAGCATTCGCTGAGGCTTAGGCAGTATTCACACATATGTAGACCAGGTTGTAATTACTGAATGCCGCTTCAGATCACGAACGCGCCAGTCTCTAATCTTTAGTTTCAGTCTTCGACTTTTGCTGAAGGTGCTTTGGTATGAGTTTTGTCTTCTTGATGTATCACTGATGGATTTACATTATATGTTTTCAGAGATCACTGAACAAACTCACTGATGATCACTGGAACTGAAAGACAAACAATAATACCTCGTATAATGTAAAAGGGATTATCATCAAATCACTGATAGAAAAGATCAACAAAAGATTCCCAAGGCATTCGAGCCATAGAGTTCATCAATTTTCAGAGTGTTGTAGTTTCAAGCCTCTCAAAGCTTGGCTCTACAATTGATTCTTCTACCCATTCCATAGCCAACTTGCAAAGCTCGATTGACATAATGTCTGAAAGAGTGTCGATTCTGGAGAATATTTGCCGAGCTTAGGCCACCTCTCTTAAAAGAAGACACGATGATCAGGATGATACTAATCACCATGAGGGGGGAGAACAAGAGACAGAGAGTGGCTGAGACCTCGAGGGGTAAAGAAGTATTGTTGTCTGAAGGAGAGAACTTGATGAGCTTAATGATCAAAGTCATGTTCAAGCTGGTAATAGTGAACGGACTACATGCCTAGAGATGATTATAGCTACAGACCCAGAGATCGAGCCAATGGTTGAAAAGGCGGCGGTCTCCACTGTAGAAACAAGGATGTTGTTGGGTCCATCAGCAAATGTGAGATTTAATGAAGTATTTTCAAGGGAGATCGGTGGGGTTTAGAATTATGGTGCTGAAGTTGAAGATAATGATGACTCGGATGATTTGTTCTTTGATTTTGAAGCTGATATGGATGAAGATGATCCTATCTTTCCACTTCAATCCGATCCTAAAGAAGTACCTGAACCAGCTTCGACCGAAGCACCAAGTATTCCTGACACGTCTTATGTTCCACAAGCTGCAACTGCTAGATCATCAAGGAAGTATATACCTTTTGTTGTAAGGGTAAATTCACCAGGTTTAGACCAGGGAAGAGTCAGAGAACCATACCTTGAAGACTTATATCCTGATATATTCATTCGTCATCGAAAAGCCTTAAGTTCAGACAAAATCTTGGGTATTCACAAGGGAACACGTGAGTACCGTAAAGAGTACAAATATTACCTCAAAGAAAAACAACAATCCATCAGCTTTGTATGAACCAAACACTGAATCGTCTCGATCAAGAATATTGAAGCCAAGAAACTAGTCAGTATCTGGTATCCAGTGTTCTACGTGACAAGACAAGATTAGGGATGGTAATGGGGCGGGGATGGGGAGGGGACCCCAATCCCTGTCCCCGTCCCCGATCCCCGATCTTTGTCCCCGTCCCTGTCCCCATCACCGGGGATTTTGATCATATCCCCATCCCCGTCCCCAACGGGGAACGGGGATCCCCAACGGGGAAACGGGGATTTTTTTCATGTTTGTATAAAAAAAATATTAAATCAAATGTTTGAGACGCTACACATATTTAAATCTCACATTTTTCCAATAAACCTAAAATCAAAAGGAATTTAATTTAATACAAAAAATATATATCATTATATAATAATTAACAATGGAAAACAAAACAAAAAAATTTAATCTAAAAAAATTAACGTCACATATACCAAAACATATTGAGTAATATCCAAAATATTGAAATAGAAATTACTATTTACCGATTTAATAGAAATAAATAATATATAATATAATATAATTAATTAATATATATATATACGGGACGGGGCGGGGAGTGTGATACCCGCCCCCTCCCCATCCCCGGTTTGAGCAAACGGAGATCCCCGTCTCTGTCCCCAAGACCCGGTTTAACCATACTGTCAGATTGGAAGGAATTTTCAGAGGGATTGAAGCTATCAAACAGTACCTTAGATGTCATATTAAGCTCTCTTCAGTTATTGATGTGCAAATGGGGTACGAAAGTAATAAAAAGAATGTCAACCTGAAGAAGCCAGATTAAGAGCTAGAAGACATCGATGGCTACCCTCTATACGTGATTCTTGAAGATCCGGATTTCAAGGTGATCTATGAAAATTCTGAGAAAGCTAAGAGATTTTTAAGGTTCAGTGAGCTAAACAAGTACTGCGATGGAACAGCCAAGATTGTGAGGAAAGAACTAGAAGGAAGAAAGGCTCTATATGACAAAGCTTCTTGTCATAACATATTAAGTCTGAGGGAAAGGTTCTTACTGATTAGTGCTCTGGAGCTTCTTGATGAGAAGATGCAGTATCGTAATGCTAAAAAAAGATGTGTGAGGAATTTGGGCTTCAGAAGATCAAAACTTACAATACCTCGTGCTTGAATCCAAAGGGGGAGAATTTTGGGTTCAATTAATGTGTTTTAAAGTTGTATTCAAATAAGTTTCTCCATTGTAATTTTGTCTTGTAATTTCCTGCTATAAATAGCTTTGTCTTTGTAATCTTTACATGTACTTTCATTTCTAATTGTAATTGAGCCTTGAAGATCAATACACTTTGAAGATTCTCTCTCAATATTCTACTACTTTCAATATTCATAATTTTTCATTTGTGTTCTTGATCTTGTTTGGAAGATTGGTTAATCAATCTGGGAATTTCAGATGGGCATGTGCACTGCCACTGTAGCAACACAAATGACCACTTTGTGGACTTATACGGATTTTCTGCTATCAATACGCTAATCAAGGATACATTTTTCGTCTTAAACATGTTCATAAATTCATTACAATCAAAAAAATAAAAATTATCAAACTCTACCTTATTAACGAATTAATTGATCTTGAGTTCAAACCAAAAAGTTGTAGCAAAACACAACCATGTCAACATACTATCTACTTCTTAGAGGAAAGACTTAGGGGTAGTATAACAAACGCTTAACCCATAAGCACTTATGGACAAGAGCCACCACCCTTACTTACCTTAGATAACATTTCTAGCCATCAAAATAGATTGATGGTAAGCGCTTACGTGGTGATGAGCGCTTACGTGGTGGTGAGCGCTTACGTGGTGGTGAGCGCTTACGTGGTGGTGAGCGCTTACGTGGTGAGCGCTTACGTCGTGGTGAGCGCTTACGTCGTGGTGAGCGCTTACGTGGTGTGGTGAGCGCTTACGTGGTGGTAAGCGCTTACGTCACCACGTAAGCGCTTACGTGGTCGTAAGCGCTTACGTGGTGAGCGCTTACGTGGTGGTGAGCGCTTACGTGGTGGTGGTGAGCGCTTACGTGGGGTGGTGAGCGCTTACGTGGTGTGGTGAGTGCTTACGTGGTGGCCAGCGCTTACGTGGTGGTCAGTGCTTACGTGGTGGTCAGCGCTTACGTCATGGTAAGCGCTTACGAGGTAAGCGTCACCACCCTCACTTACTAGGTAAAACTCTCGATCCTTACCTTCCCTCTTACTAGGTAAAACTCTTGATCCTTACCTTCCCTCTTACTAGGTAACATTCTCGATCTTTATTATACTCACCCAATAAGCTAATTGACCCAATAAACCTTATCTGGTTAGTGTTTGCTAAATGGCTCCTTAGTAACATAATTGCGTATGACACTCATAGTTATTGAGGAAGATCTAAAAAAATACATTACCCCTCAGAAATGCTATGCTCCACAAGAACATCATTTAGAGTTCTATATATTTCAAAGTTCTATCTCCTTTTGGAGGTGATTCCGGTTGTTGATGTGATGACTAGAGATGCATGAAAAGCTTTGGCCCGGACCCGATTCCAAAAAGAGTTTGGGCCTAGTAACTTTGAAGACCGGGCCAAAAAGCCCAATCAAGACAAGTGTTTTTTTTCACTATATACAAAGTTTAGCCAAAGCAAGCATAAGAAACATGATCAATCATGACCCTCGCCGTTTTTTAGATTATAAAAAATGGCTAGGATGGTTGGGGCCTTGTACATCATGATCATTGTGGAAACCACAATATTTTGTAAGGTCCCTATAGAAAATATTTTTTCAAAATAGACATTTTTGAAATTGTAAACCTTAAATAAACGTTTTTTAAACTATAGACGGCCAAAAATGACAATTAAATAAAAACACGTGTGTTTGTTTTTGCTCTATTTCAATAAGCTTATATTTTTGTTTTGGCCCTTTTAGCCTTCAAACACTACTTTGAATACCTTTTGAATTCTTGAACTTTCCCTCCATACCTTATGAGATATGATTATATTCTTCTTTTATCTATTAAAATAAAATAGGAATAAAAGATAAATATTAACTTGCTTGTATTTCTAAACCATGATGAAGTAACCTTTAGCATGACTATGAAGAGTGGTAAAGCCAAGGATTATTATAATGAATTACATGTATAATATGTACAGTAAATTTACAAGAAAGAAAGCTGGGAGAGATGGAATCATAGAGCCTTCTGATCTAGTCTTTCGTTCCAATTGAGGCAACGAATCAAGCTACGAAACCAATCCCCGGTCTGGTCAAACTTGTTAACCGTTGGAAGTGGATGTTGGCTCATGCATATTCGCACCGAGTCTCCTCTCGAAAGTTGTTGCCTTCTCTTTCCATCAAACGACACCCAAGCATTACTTCGGGCATCTTCTGGTATCTGCATTCCCACACACAAAATCCATACTTAATTTAATTTTATACAACTAATAATAATAATAATAATAATAATACCATTAATAAATTAAAAAACAAAGAAAGACCTTTAATTCAAGACGTGCAGAATCAGGAAGTATAACAGGCCTGAAGGATAGGGAATGAGGACAAATGGGTGTAAATAGCATGCATGGAACATTTGGATGCACCTGCATTAATTGCAATATAACCAACCCTAAGATAAAACAAATAAAAATAATACGTGAAAAATCAAAATTCCAACTCATAATTATCCCACAGAGAGGTAGGGGTAGAGGAAGAGGAAGGAACATACCATTGAACCTCCTGCGGCAGTAGAGTAAGCTGTACTCCCCGTAGGTGTCGCTACTATGACTCCATCACCTTGCACCTACATATTACATAAAAAATGATTTTCTTTTTTTATATTGGTTGCATTTTGGCAACTAAATCAACAACAAACATACATACATAGATACCTTGGTAATAAGGCGGTCATGTTCAAAACACTCGATTTTGGAAAGATATGGGTTAGAACCACGATCAACCACAACCTCGTTCAGAACATCAAAAATCTTTCCTGGCATCGCTTTCCCATTTCGGAATATCTCACAACGCAAACGCATTCTAAGAGTTATATAAACACCTTCCAATGTGTTGTTTCCATGGATCACTCGTTTCAGATCCTGCTTGAAGTCTTCAAACTGTAGCACAAGAGATAAAACTACTTTATGACCAAACATTCTCTTATAAAAACTTGGCATCTTTTAATCTCACGAGTTAGAGTAGATGCTTACAGCATGTGAAGTGAGAAAACCAAGAGACCCAAGATTGAATGATACAACAGGGGGAACAGCACCTCTAAACAAGTTTGATGCATGCAGAATAACCCCATCTCCCCCCAAACACGCAATCAGATCTACCCTCTCATGTAGATCACTGCATTAACCAACCATCAACCAACCATCAACCATCTCTTTAACACCATCAAAACCGTAAACAAAACCAAACAAAACCACCCGATAGTGGGGTCGGGGACTGTTAGATACACAGACCTTATCTGTCTCAAGAGACATAGTCTCCGAGAAAACACCTCGCTTGCCAAAAATGTAGGTAGAAGTTGTAAAACAAATAGAAAACACAACAGAAAGCCACAAATTAGTGAAACACCATGCATACACTAGTGTTGTACCTTGTATCTTGACTGTAGAAGGTCTGTACATAGCCAAATCCTGGTATTCTTGCGAAAACGTCATGAACCTCAGGTTCCACAAGAACATTCATGTTCTCTTGGTGATACAAGAAAGAGGCAGCCTGTATTTCATGCAGAACTACTGTCAGAAAATCCAACGTGTGAGCTGTATGAATGGTTGAAATGTAACTATTCTGATGTCCAACTTTTTTTAATTACAGCTGGTGTCCAGCCATCTTGCACGCATCTCGACTAATCCCATGGGACGCTGAAGTTAACAGCCTCCAGTGGCCCCCAGTGGACTCGAACTAGTGTGATGTCAAATTTTTGCACAAAGTAAGTGGTAACATTGTTTTATTTAAATAATATCAATGATAGATGCTACATATAAAAGGAGCACAAGACATTTGACTGTTCATAATTGCTAGTTTATGAAGAGAAATGCAAACAGTATTTGCAGTCGTTATCTTGTTATTGAATGATATAAGTTTTATAGTTCATTCCTAGTTCTCGAATCAGCCTACATATAAAAGGCCTTGAAGCCCACTTTAATATAAAAATAATCAACCTTTTCATTGATATTACGAGTGATATATGAACAGTGTTGTGTTCTAAACAGTTAGCAAAATATGTCTTTTGGACAATTAAGGATGTTTTTGTTATAACATATTACTTTGGCTTTGAATCTTGCCCTTAAGTGTGTAGATGATACCATCCAACTAAGTTGAGCATGGAAGGCCCAAAAGATAAAAAGAAATTCTCTTCACTAACAATTTGTTTAATTGATACGTACATAGAACCCTGGAACTCAGATCTTTCTTCATCTCTCACTTTATGTCCCTCGAATCCGTTAGGTCACTAAAGCAATTGAACTTTAAACTCACAAGCCTATACAACATGACCAACCATTAATCATAATCCAACAGTCACGAATTTTCTAGGATAGTTTTAAAGATTTTATTGAAAACCTTAAGCAACTTGTGAAACAGCGGCCGGGAAAAGAAAAAATGCATAACTTTTTCACCACCCAGAAAGAAGTGTTACATCTGTAAAGACTCCCTCAATTTCATGCTAAATGCTATTTTTGGCTGACAAATTATTATTCAATATCTGAAGTGCCCCTCAACAGTGACGAATTAAAAATGTATAATATAAATCAAAATTGATGCTACTATTACTTTGGAAGGCCATAGACAATTGAGTTGAAACTTTATCCAAGGGAACTAATGCAAAACAAAATTAAGAACAAATAACGGAGGAAAAAAGAATTGGGGATGTGTGAATAGATCTACAGACCCTAGAATATCTTAGGCTCCACATATAAAGATGTTTGGCACATCACCATAGAATAAAATTTGACTGAAAGTATTATCAACACTGCCAAATAAATTAAGTCTAGTGTATGTATAGTCCCATGGAACAATAACAAAACCAAAAAAAAAAACACATAAAACTAAGACAAGATTTAATGAAGTAAAATAAATTAAACGAACTTTACTAGTGATCCCTGTCACCCCCCTACATTGCAAAAGAGTCGCCTCAACCTTTGGTTTTGCTAGGATACACCTTGTTGCATTGAAGTGTCCTCTTGTATTCTCAAAGAGATTCCTGTGTGCTATCTCCACCTTCACCATTATGGGCCTTTGACACGTTTTAACTGAGAAACGTGAAAGACGGGGTGAATTTTTGCTTGAGGGGGAAGCTCAAGCATGTAAGCAACCTTACCCACCTTTTGCACAACCTTATAGGGCCCATAGAATCGAGAGGACAACTTCTCAAACGAACGTTTGATTAAAGACCGTAAGCGATAAGGTTGTAACTTCAAATAAACTAAATACCCACCTCAAAGTTCACATCCGACCTCTTAAAATCAGCCCACTTCTTTTGCTTATGTTGAACATGTAAGGGGTTCATGCGTAGCTCATCAAGAATGGCATCTCGTAGTTGGAGCTGTTCTTCAAAGAAGTCTACAGGTGTTTAACCCCTGCCCACTCTTATTAAAGGTGGAAGGTCCCTTCCATAAAGAGCCTAGAATGGAGAAATCAAGGTAGAAACGTGAGGAGAAGTGTTGCAAGAGAACCTAGCCCAAGCCAAACATGTAGCCTAACGACGGGGATGTCCATGTATGAAATACCGCAAATAATTTTCCAGGCTTTTTGTTAACAATTTCCGTTTAGCCATCACTTTGTGGATGATAGGCCGTTGAACGATTCAAAGTGGCACCTTGAAGGCGAAAAATCTCCCTCCAAAACAGACTCGAAGAGCAATTTTATCTCGATCTGGAACAATGGAACTCGAAAATCCATGAAGTTGAACAATTTCTTTAATGAAGAGGGTAGCAACTGTGATAGCAGTAAATGGATGTTTTTGTTAAGCCACCAATATTGCATACATATTCGAAAAGGAAGAAATAACAGGGGTAGTATGGTATTTTTTTACTTGGGCAGAAAATTTGTGAAATTACGTGGGAAGGGCGTTGGTGTATAAAAGAGTCTGTATGGAGAAGTGGGGCATTCTTTCTTGTTAGATAACAATTCCATTGGAGAGAAATCAACCTCTCGAAAGTCGATCCTTTGAAGAAATCCAATAATCCAACCATTTGGTGTGAATTGCAAATTGTCTTTTAGTTATCTGTAACAAATTGGTATCAGAGTGGTTCGAATCTGTGATGGCGACCCGGTTAGTAACAGATCGAGTCGAAGATCCGGAAGAAAATATGGCGATTTTTCAGGGCAAAATTGAATCGCTAGAAGGGAGTATGTAGGCAATGGTGCAACAGATGAATACCATGATCCGGTTAGAGGAGGAGATGAGCCGACGGGCTGCAGAAAATGGAGAATCATCGCAAGAAGAAGAAAGACGGACCAGAATAAATGAACGATTGAATGATAACGAATCGTTTCTTGCAATTAAAGGCCGAAGGTTAGAGATACCGGTGTTTGATGGATCGGATCCAGATGGATGGATTCTTAGGGCTGATTGGTATTGCAATTTGAACAGATTGACAAATGAAGAATGTCTGGAGGTGGCCGTGATTGCATTTGAGGGAGATGCATTGAAGTGGTATGAATGGGAAAATAAGAGGCGACCGATTGTGAGATGGGAAGAACTTAAGAGTTTGATGTTGATCCAATTTCGGACGAATTCTGAAGGAACCCTTTGTGAACAATTCTTGGCCGTTAAGCAGGAGGGAACTGTGGCCCATTATAAATGAAAGTTCGTATCGGCAGCAACACCGTTGGAGGGAATTCCTGACGAGGTGTTTGTAAGCCAATTCGTCAATGGTCTACRACCTGAAATTCAAACAGAAGTACGGTTGTTATCACCAGTAGGATTGAACAAAACCATGGAAGTGGCAGCGAGGGTGGAGGAAAGAAATAAGGCGGTCCACCGTTGGGGTAATTCAAAGATATCTATACCTTTGAGGAAAACCTTTGATTACAAATCAGAAGAAAAGAATGGAAACGCAGGAGGGATGAAGATTGAAAATGATGGTAATAAAGGAACAAATGAATATAGCAAACTGTCCGTAAAGAATTACAACAACGTCGTCAACAAGGGTTGTGCTACCGATGCGACGAGAAGTATGGCCCTGGAGATCGTTGCAAGAAAAAAGAGCTTAACATTGTAGTATTGCAGCAGGCAGAGGAGGAAGGAGAGGAACATACTGACAACGACCTAGAATTGGCAAATGCAATCAAAGAACCAGGGATAAAGGTGTCTTTAAATTCAGTTGTGTGATTGACAACTCCTAAAACAATGAAATTAGAAGGGCTTATGGGAAATCATAAGGTTGTAGTGTTAATTGATAGTGGTGCTTCCCATAATTTCATTTCATGAAATGTGGTTGAGAGAGTGGGCCTTCTTGTCTGCCCTACTAATGGGTATAACATATCTGTGGGAGATGGGATAGACCGGGACAAGGGTTGTGTATAACATATCTATGGGAGATGAGACAGCCATACCAGGACAAGGGTTGTGTAAAGGGGTGAACATGTGGATGCAAAGAATTGAAATCAAAGGGGACTTCTTACCATTGAAATTGGGGAATTCCGATGTAATCCTGGAATCCAGTGGCTGGCTACTTTGGGGTCGATGCAGGTGAACTGGCAAACTCAAACCATGAAGTTTCAATGGGCAGGAGAGTCGGTTAAAATTCAGGGAGATACGGCTCTTGGAAGAAGCTTGGTGTCTTTTAAAGCTATGATGAAAACAGTCTAAATGGAGGCGCAAGGGATATTAGTCGAGTTGGGCAATTTAATGGAGGAAATATGTACCTTGCAAACAAAATGTTCCAAGATCATCAGGGAGGTTTTGTTTTGGGAACGTACGAACAAGTATTCCAAGGTCCTACCAGATTACCACCCGAACGAGGAAAGGAACATGGGATTACATTGAAAGAGGGAGTAGAACCTGTGAATATTCGCGCCCCTATTGATACCCACAATTTCAGAAAGATGAAGTGGAGAAATTAGTGAAAGAAATGCTGGAAAAATGGAATCATACGACCAAGTTGGAGTGCCTTTTCAAGCCCGGTGTTGTTGGTTAAAAAAAATGGAAGCTGGTGTTTCTGCATTGATTATAGAGCATTGAACAAAGCCACGGTCCCCGACAAGTTTCCCATTCCAATAATTGCTGAAATATTGGACGAATTACATGGGGCTTGTTTCTTTTCCAAATTAGATTTAAAGGCAGGTTAACATCAAATTAGAATGCAGGAAGAGGATGTGAACAAGACCGCCTTTTGAACGCATGAAGGGCATTATGAGATTTTGGCGATGCCCTTCGGACTTACGAATGCCTCGGCTACTTTTCAATCCTTGATGAATGAAGTGTTTAAGCCGTACATGAGGAAATTTGTATTAGTATTCTTTGACGATATTTTGGTGTATAATAACACAGAAGACGAGCATTGTGGGCATCTACGAGTGGTATTACAGAAACTAAGGGAACAACGGTTATACGCCAACCCAAAAAAAAATGTGAATTCGCTAAGGAAGAAATTGGGTATTTGGGACATGTTATTTCAAAGAAGGGGGTAGCCATGGATAAATCCGAAGTGGAGGCAATGTTACAGTGGCCGCAGCCACATACGATTACTCAATTGAGGGGTTTTTTGGGGTTAACAGGATATTACAGGAAGTTTGTTGCTGGGTATGGGCAGATTGTCAGGCCGTTGACAGGATTGCTTAAAAAGAACAGGTTTGAGTGGGGTTTACAAGCTACATAGCGTTCGAACAACATAAAAAAACTTTGACTACACTCCTGTACTCGCGCTGCCGGACTTTACCAAGACTTTACAAAGCCTTTTGTGATTGGGGGCAGTGTTGATGCAAAAGGTAAGGCCCATAGCTTTCTTTAGTCAGGTGTTAGGCACATGGGGCTAGTCAAAAGGCGATTTACGAAAAGGAATTATTGGCAATTGTCTTTGCCATTTTAAAATGGAGACCCTGTCTTCTGGGAAGGAAATTTACAGTAAGAACAGACCAACAGAGCTTGAAATTTTTGTTAGAACAGCGGGTGATTGCTAGGATATGATTTTGATATTATTTACAAACAAAAGATTGCAAATAGAGCTACGGATGCTTTATCACGCAGAGGTGTTGTTATAACCTGGTTTCAGATAACCTGGGTCAAGGTAAATTTTACGTGATTATTTAATAAATTATATGATGGTATGCGTGAATGTGGCAACAATACATGATACATGAAATAAGTGCATACATGTTTGAATAATATGAATATTTTATTGAGTTAGTGGTACCTTAGTAATAAAGCAAATAGGTTTTTAAAATAATAAAATCCACACCGTCATATCCAATTTTATATTATTAAAATCCTCCACCGCCTAGGTGAGGATATTTAAAGAAAAGTTTGGATAAGGTTATCCTTATCACTGTCATTCTTTTAAAAAAAAAAAGAACCTGTGTGTGTGAGATAAGGTGTTCTTCAAGAATTGTTGCTTCAAAAGTACTTGAAGATTCTATGTTAGAGTAAAACTTTTGCTGTGTGTTTATCATCAAGAAATCTGTTTGATAAGGTAAGTGGTTTTGAAACTAATTTCCTCATATATTTGTGTATCAATTGTTGAGTTCTGGTATTAGTTTTGAGGTTAAGATGATAAACTGTCTTCAGCAGTTTTTATGATGTTATTGTTTTGGAATCTGTTTCTGGATAAATATGAAACAAAGTTGTGTTCTTCAACAGCCTTTGAGAAGTTGCTGTTTGAATCTATTTTTGGGACTGTTTTGGAAAGAATTAAACAGTTTCTGGGTTTTAAAACAGTTTGAAAGAGTTTTACAGAAAAACAGAGTTTTAAACTGTTTTGGGAGATCAGGTTGTTCTTGAGAATAGAAGGTTTTGAGGATAAACCTATGTTGAAACCATGATTTGGTTTGGGAATTATGAACAGGTTCACTCTGACATATATGACTGAGGTCTATCTTTGGATGAACTACTTCATATGAATTAATGGGAGGATATAAGGGTGGAACATCATAAAAAGRGGATTATTGGGAGGATATAAGGTTGGTCGTTGTCTGTGTGGCCTAACTCTTATTATGATATCTATTAAAGTTACAACAGATTTAAGTTCTCATTTCTTGGTGATTTGAGGATTTAGAGATGTTGTCTTTAGTAGAAATGATGGTAATGATGTTATGGGATTGGAGATAATATAGTTCATGACTGTTGGTTGTAAGTAATATGCTTTGGATAAAAGCATTGATTATGAGGAAACAGAGAAGCTCTGGTTGTACCTTGCAAGGAACCAAAGGGGCTCTGATTGACCCTCATAATAGAACAAGAGGATTCTGGATATTGATTTAAAAATAATGCAAAATCTTTTATAAATTATTAGTTGAAAATAAGCTTTATATCTTTTAGAAACAAGCTTAATGCTATATTTATAGTTTTAAAATGATATTTCAAAAGAGTCTCTATACTTAGAAATTTCTATAAAACAAACCAGAGGGGCTCTGGTTGGCTTTCATAAGTACAACCAGAAGCTCTGGTCGAGGAACCAGAGGCTTTGGTCGAGGAACCAGAAGCTCTGGTAGATAGACCAGAGGAGCTCTGGTCATGATTATTGAAAAATATTCTAAGTATGGTTTGGAACCAGAGGCCCGATGGACTTAAACATGATGCGATTCTTTTATTATTCTTCATTATGATTGAGAGATTCTTTGATAAATGTTTTTGGTGATCTCACCCTGCATAGCATGAAAAAGGGAATCTCACTAGACTTTTGTCTAACCCTCATTTTATGTTTTAAAATATGTATGCAGATAATACAAGTTATAATATCAATAAGGGAAAAAGCATTATATGATTACTTCCCTTACGTGCTTAAATATTGAAGACCATATCTAGATGTGTTTTGGAGGAGAGCAATACTAGTTTACAAATGCATGTATTTTGGAATTTCTAAGTTATGCAATTTGTATCATAATCCTGTAGCACAGACTATTGTAATTTTGGACCTATGTGGGAATCTATGTATTCTATGAATGAATTCTATGTAATATGCAATGTGTGGAGACTGGGGTGTCACAGGTGTTGAGTGTTCGGTAATGGGGGGCCCTCAATGGCGTCAATGGGAAGTGATCAAGAAAGAAGTGATTGATGATCCCGTTCTTGGAAAGATCCGAAAGGAATTGCTTGTGGGAGCTGCTGTACACAAGGGTTTCACTGTCCGTCAAGGGCTGCTGTGGTACAAAGAATGGTTGGTGCTTTCTAAAACTTCTTGTTACCTGAGTTTCACAGTTCACAGACGGGCGGCCATTCTAGGGAAGAACGGACGATTCAAAGGGTAACATCGAAATTATTTTGGATGGGAATGAGAAGACATAGTAAAGAGTTTGTGAAGGGGTGTGCGATCTGTTAGAAAAACAAAATTTTTGAGTGGAACTCCTACCAGCTTACTTTAGCCAATTCCTTTGCCGATGTGGGTATGGCATGAGGTTACTATGGATTTCGTGGAAGGTCTTTCGAAGTCCGAGGGAATGGATACTATTATGGTAGTGGTGGACAGGCTCAGTAAGTTTGCACATTTTATGACTCTTAGACACCCTTTCACCGCGCCACAAGTAGCTTACTATACATCAAGGAAGTAGTACGATTGCATGGAGTTCCCCAGATCATTATAACAGACAGAGATGAAGTGTTCCTAAGTCAATTTTGGAGGGAGATTTTTAAATTGCAAGGAACGAAGTTGTGTTTTTCTACAGCTTACCACCCACAATCTGATGGTCAATCGAAGGTAGTTAACAGAAATGTGGAACAGTATTTGCGCTGTTTTGAATCTAAAAAATCCATACAATGGCGAAAGTGGCTTAATTGGGCAGAATATTGGTATAATACTACGTACCATGCATCCATGAATTGTTCCCCATTTAAAGCTCTGTATGGTAGAGAACCCCCTACTATCTTAAAGTATAGAGAAGGGACAACCCATGTCCAAGCGGTAGATGAGATGTTATCGGAAAGGGAGAATATGTTAGATGATCTAAGGCTACATTTGATCCGTGCACAGCAGAGCATTTGTCAATGGTAGAGCTATTTTAGAATAATTGGCCATGAGTTTACGATAATACACCGTAAGGTCAAGGAACCACCTTAGTTCTCTTAAGTTCATGGGTTGAGGCCAATCAAGCATTGTTTGCACTTTATCCCGATTCATAAATACCCCTTCTGCTGAAATAATGTGACCCAAATAGGCCACACAAGATTTTTCAAATTCACATTCCCCCCTGTTTGCATACAACTCATGCTGAGCGAAGGTTTTTAAGACAGTAATTAGATGCTCCCGATGCGTCTGCTCATCTTCACTATACACAAGTATATCGTCAAAAAATACTAATACAAACTTGCAAAAGAAGAGTTTAAATACCTCGTCATGAGAGATTGGAAGGTGGTAACCCGACTTCAAATGCAATTCTGAAAACACTCTTGACCCATGGAGCTCATCTAGAATCTCATCGATCACCATAATAGAATAGAAGTAAGATACTTGTTAGAACCATAACTCGATTAAGAGCCCGATAATCCACATAAAATCACCAAAAGTTGTCTTGCTTCTTGACTAACAAAACGGGGATGGATAAAAGGCTTTTGGAGGGTTTGATAATCCCAACCAGTCAACATGTCACGAATTAGGCGTTCAATCTCATCCTTTGAATTTGAGGGCAGCGCTAAGGGCGCACCGATACTGCATCATGGCCTTGCTTCAAAACAATGGCATGTTCCCTACCCCTTCTGGGAGGCAACCCTTCAGGTAAGTGGAATACTTGCTCGTATTCTGCAATGGTTTTCTGGAGAAAAATAGGTGTTGCAACTTCCACGTTCGCATTCACTGATTGCTCAGTCCCTTGTATTGTTTTTTTTTTTTTGAAGTATATAATATCCATATACGGCAAATGTAACAAATAAACTCACACACCCTCCTCACCTTTGTTTGGTGAGGTTTGAACCCCTTACCTCCTAGAAGGCCAAAGACTACGATACCGCTAGGCTAAAACCCTTTGGTTGCTCAGTCCCTTGTAGGTGAGTCAGTTCCACCCAAATCCCAACATCCTCTTTTTGTAGAATCCGAAACATAGCTTTTAAGGACACTCTAGATGAGGGATCCCTTTTCAAAGTAGCCATCCTTTTCCTAACTTAAACTTCATGAGTTGGTCTTTCCAAGTTGTCGTGATGGTGCCAATTGCTCTAGCCATTGCACTCCAAGAATAACATCAGAATTACCTAGTTTTAACGTAAGAAATCATCACAAATTTGTACCCTTTGCACCTCTAATAGGACAGAAAGATTTCATTCCTACAATTACTTATTCGTTGAGAAAATAACCCACGGGAAGGGCCGAGAGGAATTAGCATACCAACTCACTTTCATCCACTCCCCCATTCCTTGAACAACCTCTCTATTCCCATGGGAAATACCAAACTCTTTCGTCGGACTCACTGGGATATCCAACTTCTCCACGGTCTTCGACGAAATAAAATTATGGGTAGCTCCCAAATCAACCATCACCACCACCTCTCTCCCGTTGATAGTACCCAACTTCTTCATGATTTTGGGTTTGTAAACCCAACGACATAGTTCCACAAAATTTCAGTCGATATTACCTCCGGTATGATTTCGGCCCCTTC
This sequence comes from Cynara cardunculus var. scolymus, assembly GCF_001531365.2. Classification (NCBI taxonomy): domain Eukaryota; kingdom Viridiplantae; phylum Streptophyta; class Magnoliopsida; order Asterales; family Asteraceae; genus Cynara; species Cynara cardunculus. The sequence goes on from NW_020202404.1 coordinate 20,253, forward strand.
TTCACGTGCATCATTGACCTCCATTTCTTCATCATCTTCTTCTTGGGCAAGCAAAACACTCCGTTCCCGCCGGCAACACCGTTGTCCTTGCACCTAACACACAACCCTCGTTCTCGTTTATACTGCAATTCCTTGTCAGTTAGCTTATGTATTTCCCCGGTGTTTGAACCCATCGGAAGGTGGGGGTTTGAGTTTTGATTAAATTGGGTCACCTTTGTCTGGGTAGTCGGTGTTGAGAAAGTGGGCTTTAAAGAACTTGGGTTTTGGGGTCCGTTAGAGAAATTCCAAGCGGTGGTCAAAGGCTTACTTGCATTTATGGAGGTAATTAGGACAACAACTTTGATCAAAAAGCCACCATACGTGGCCTTCCGTCTTGGCCCCAATCTCAGTTTTTCTTCCACCCTAATTGCTAAATCCACTGCTTGGTCCCACTTCCCAGGGTCCAACAACCTCAACTCAGCCTTAATATCCTCCTTTAATCCCATTAATAAAATTGCCCAAAGCTATTTCTTCTGGAACATTTGTCAACAGAGTTGCCAATTCAATAAAATCCCGCCCGTACTCCACCGCCGTCCCATGTTGCTTCAAGGCCAGCCAATGCTCATAAAGGGAGCCATAATGGGTGGGACGAAATTGACGTAGCATTAGGGCCTTGAGCCCCTCCCATTGATGTATCGGTCGTCGACGATGCTCCCATTGATCCCCTTCCATTCCAATAACCATGCCTCCAATTTCTCTTCCTCACTCAATTTGTAAGACTAAACATACCTTTCAGCCCTTAGGATCCACCCATCGGGGTTGTTACCATCAAAAAGAGGCATGTCTAACTTGCGGAATCACCAATTTCCGCCTCCTCCTTTCAAGCCTCCCGGTGCACCATAGTAGTTTTTACCTGCGTTTAGGTCTTCCGCCTCCTGGCCTTGAATTCATAACATCATGTCCTCCTCTTGACCCTTCAATAGCAGAATCCCACAGAGAAGATAACCGACCTCCTCATTCATCTGTCTCTCTCTTCTAGGACGTTGAAGGTTGCCTTTGAGTTCATTTATGGTAGATCGAATATTTGTCTGGAACCTCAACTGATCGGCTTTCGCTTAATGATCATGCTTTCATGATACTCTCGGGATCTGGTGATCCTTCCTTCTAGTCTCATGCTCATTGAATTCAGATCTTCCCTGAATTTCTTTGTAAACTGTTCCAGATTTGCTGCAATTTGAGTTGTCAGGGACTGCTGCATCTGTTTTATCAGCAGCACCTACCACAGCAGTTACCTCTTCCGTGATGGAACTACAAAGGGAAGCAATTTGCTCTTCCAATTATTCAACTCGTTGAGTATTTGTGGTAGTCATGGATCGTCTACTCTGATACCACTGTAATAGATCTAACTATGCTAGGCTGAGAACAGAAGAATTAGAAGGCAAGAATAAGAAATTCGAGGGAAAATGGTTGTTGTATTTGTATATGAGTAATAAAGTTGTAAGGCTTTCGAGTGGCCAAACTCATGTCATACAATGAGTCTAAGAAGACATAGGTAAGATTTTTCGCCAAAATCAGGTGGTTTTGCTTTGATTGCCCTACTAGTATTATCCTCAAAACTAGGGTGTCATCTGTTTGTATCATTTGTAGGTTAGGAACTCCCTAAGTTGGCAGCCATATCTATCAAGAGATCTGTTACCAAGGTTCCTTAACATAAATTCTTCACCACCGCACAGGGTTGACTTCCCTTTGAGATAGTCCTTTTTCTAGTCCAGGACCTATCAAGGGTTTCCTGATGTCTCTTCTGAATATGGGCTAATCTGGCAGTTAAATATTCAACAGCTAACTCCATTTGGTTAAGCTTGTCAAGGATCACATCAAAAGGGTGGTTTGCTTCACAAGAATAAGTCTTCCCATGATGAGAACTGTTGGCTAATCTAACATCAACATGTGAAATGGAAAGAGGTACCATACAGTAAAATAAATCTTGTCTGAATCATATATGATCAACAGCAAAATCAATGTTTATCAGGAAGGGCAAGCAAAGGAGATACGCAGTGGTGCTATATTCTCATTAGGAAGTTATTGAACTAGGGTAGCAAGGGGTCACTAAAGAAAAGAGAGCTGTAAATATCAATAATAAGTATCACTAATAAGCAAGAACATGAAGACGAACATGAAGACGAACATGAGTATGATGGGGTGGATGATAAAATCTTTGATAGATACTTGTAACACCCTAGTTTCATATTTGTTAAATTACAATGTTTTAAGCCTTGCATACAAATATTATGAGCAATTTAAGTACTCTAAAAACATACCAGCAACTGTAGCATCTATTAAATTATCATATTTTCAAGGCAAGTACCTTACAAGTAGCTTACGATGGCAAAGCATGAAAAAATCAAAGCTACATAGATGACAAAGCAAGCCTAATAAAGCATGCATAAAGCAAGCTAAGTAATGAAAAGCTAGAAGCATGACAAGGCAAGCTAGAAGCACGATGTGTCAAGATTCTCTTGTCCAAAAGTATGAGGTATTAAAAATCTCATAAGAGTGCAATCTTGAATCCAAAAAGGACAAGTAGTTCATGCCTTGTGTTTAACTAAAAATAGAGGAAGAAGTTAGGCCATTAGGTTAATACCAACATCACTTTCTCTCTCAATATACTACTAAGCTTGAAGTAAGAGATCAAAGGAAAGCTAGGCATAATCAAGGTGAGTATGTTATGAGATTTATTGAGATACATATATGCTATATAAATGTATTTTATGCATTATAAAGAAATTGATAAGATGATTTTGCATATTTGCTTTACACAAAATGATATGTTTATATAGGCAAGATATATGTATGATGGCATGTTTTGATGTGCTTTACACATAAGGCATGAAAGTTTTATGCATGTTATATATGACCATAAATATCCAACATACAGGATATAGAATGAAGGGACGTCTTGCAAACGCACCTTATGGGGCAGCCTTTAAGGACCCCGGGGTTAGCAAACCTCAAGGCAAGTACGGTATACTTACATGTGACAAGTAAGATCTCAAAAGAATGTTTATGCATGATAAAAAGATTATTTTGTGCACGATCAAGAGTTTTAGTGAATTAGTATTCACAAAATGTTAAGCATCATGAAAATTGTTTATTCATAAAACCATAACTACTCACTAAGCTTTTAGATTATGTATTTCATGTATGTATCTCAGGAAAGGAGTAAAGAAGGATATCATGAAGAAGTATTGTTCTAATCAATAGCAAGCTATTGAGTTATGTTTCCACTAGTATTTGAATTGTGGTGTAATCATAAAGCTAAGTTTTATAAATAAAGTTAAACTTCAAGTTCATATACAAGACTTGATAGTATCAATAAGAAGGTACCCAAGTAAGAATTGGGGCGTTTTAATACCTGTTGACAAGATGGAATTGAAAACAGGGATGAAAAGGGGCATGTCGAAGTCACAAAAGGCTTCAGTATAGAGGAAGGCAGTAAGGTAACAAAAATGATAACAGATCATGAGGAGGATCACAATGGTTAATAACAAAGGTGTCACAATGGGAAGTCGAGCAATGACATAGAGTCACAAAGAGTGATATAAAGTTACAAAGGAGGTTGGCAAGACAGCAGAGGGGTTAGCAAGTGTAGAAAGCTAAAGAATTTGGCTACTAATAACACGGATGTTGGCAGAAATAAATTGTCGATATTTAGGATTTATATTACTTCTACGAAAGCCTGGTCATTATACCATCTAGAGATGTATGGATTGAATATATGTTATATTGCTATTATAAACGTTTCAGATGAACTGTGTACTTAGATGTGTGCATGAAATCAAACAGTTTATAGACTTGGTAATGTACTCGGTCACTAGGAAATCTCCCTATTAGCATTTGGAATATGCATGGAAGAGAAAGCGACATGAAGATCTCTCTATTTACATTTGAAACATATGTGAAAGACAAAGCAGACACCTGAAATAAAGGATATCTTGAAAAGGATAAGTGTGGGTAGTCCCAGAGTCTTTTCATGAGGGAATAATTCATGGCTATGGATGAGGTGTTGAGTTCCGATGTTCCATTTTGTCCACAAGGTCATAAGAACGCCATATATACTTTCCATCAGTTTTGAGTCCAGTTCCAATGAATATGGACCACTCGAATCAATTTGAACCATTCAGTTTGATTGGAAAATTGAGAAGGGTAAAACTGATGCATGATAATTTCCTCTACTTCCTACTTTTGGTTATTGGTCATAGCTAGAAATAAAATATAAGAGTACATAACTGAAAATAAACTGATGAAGAAATAGATGGACAAGGAGAGTCCAGAACCCAATAGTAATTTAATGGCCGGTCAGAAACAAATATGTGGTACAAACATGACGTCAAACAAGAACATGAGATGCTAGTTGGTAAATTAGATTATAAACACACTTTAGCTTAAGATTAAAAATCAGTCATTCTGGTGGCAGTACCTCTTTAGCTTGTTCCATTAGTTCTTGTCCAAGCTTCTTCAAAAGTAACACGGTCTTGGGTGATGATTTCCACATAAGCATCTGCTGTTGGGTGCTTGGATGAGTGAACGCCAAAGAAGATTCTGTTACCTTTTCTCGGGTGCAAGAGAACCCATCTGTGCGCACTAAAAACATCTCTGCTTTCTTTCTTGATTGCACTCTTACAACACCCGTTGTTGAAGCACACATATTTCCCTCAATCAATTCTACATCTTCATTGGTAGAAGATTTCACTGGTTTCCCATTGCTTAATATCTCTGAAACAACGCCCAAGCTATCTGTACCCGTAACATGTGCACCTACTTTACTAGTGGCATGCCTATCTGCATCATTGAATTCCTCTAAACTGGAAGGAGCAGGAAGAGAATTGTGATGATTCTGACCAACACTGTTTCCACTGTATGTAGATAAGTTCGTGTAGGTCACTGAACCGTTCGACCTTTCTGTCTCAACAAACCCAGAATCAGGATTCTTGATTCGTAAAAATGACTCATTATAATTATGTTTCTTTCTTGATCTGGCTTGTTTCTCCAATCTTTTGCGCTCAAAAGTAAAATACGTCGTAGGTGAAAGAGTTTTATTTCTGAAAAACATGGACATGTCTTTTCTGGAGAAAAGATTGCAAGGTGGTAGTTGGGATTCCATAGGACTGATACAGAAACCAACCGAACTTCCATCTTGATCATTGTCGATTTCATTCAACACTTGGGTGTCGATGCCTTTGTAGGCTCCATTACTGCTTTTGTATTGGTTCACTGTGGTTGGAGAATCCTCATTATCTTCTTCCACAGCTATATCTACTTTTGAGATTGATGAAAGTTGTAATTGCTCTCTAGACATATATTGCCTCCATCTAGAAACCATTGCAGACGTTCTCCAGACGCCTTCCTTACTATGGAGATATATAGGCTTTTTTGTCGAGTCTGACATTAGAGCCGAAAAAATCTCAACCTGCCCCATTGCTGGTGCTGTCCCAACTTCAACCGGAAGTTTGAGCAGTCCAATTTTCCCAGATGAAACTGCATCTTTCAATGCTGTTTCATAGAATATATCATTCACAGTCTCTGCTCTAAGATCTACGATGGTTTTGAAGCCTCTCTCCACCAACCACTTGAGACTTTCCTCCGTCAATTGGCTACCCCTCCAAAAAGCAACTTCAGAATCAGTTGGTTCTATATCTTCTTTCGAGGTAGATAGATAAACAGGATTCCAATTTGCAAATAATGATTGAGGTGGATATTCATCCCCACGAGGAAGCCCAGAATCATAGCAAACATTTTTCAGTCTTTGAAGTTTTCTCCACACGTCCAGGCTTCGAACATCGTCTGGAGTCAAAAATATTTCTAGAGCAACATGTAGACTTTCACAATACCTTTTCATCTCACGCCTAAAAAGAGCAAGCGGTGGAAGTTTATCCTCCATTATGTCTACATTTGAGGCACTGAATGACTTCATGATGGTTGATCTGCCAGAGAGAAGATCCTCCCTTCCTTTATTAAGTAGGCATATCATACAACCAAGAACAGACACTATCTTATCTTCAAGTAATGGTTTGTCCTCTGATGGGAAAGCATAAGAAACACTACATTCCCCGGTAACTGGGTTACACAATGTGTCCATCAATGCGTTGTGAAGCCTTTCAGCAGCTCTAAAAATTCTACAGTATGCTTCAACTTCAGCAATGTCTCCCGGAAGTGGACCAACCCAGGGCAGCTGTGTCAAATTATGTGACTGGTATGTCTAGAAATTCCAAGCAAAGCAATTAGTAATTTACATTATCAAAGAGTTTTTCCAATGCTAGTATGCTACTATGCTATACAAAAACACGAGATAAGAGTGGAAAAATGTTAAGCTCCATTAAAAATTTCACCGCACGTCTTTCCACAGCAACTCATTTACCATGTTTTGAAGTTGATTGTGGTTGCTTTCACTAAAGTAGCATCGGTGCTAATTATGCTTTTCTTTTTCCAACCCATTTCAGGTAAATAACTGAAGTTGAAGATATGTGTGAGAAACTAGCACAGGAATCTATGCTGAACAGGATGAGCATAATGGTTGACATACTTGACATTGATAAGCATTTTAGAAACATTACTTGTAATGATATATGTTCTGCAATTTTGATATCTCTTGAATTCCAAGGCCAATTATAATGAACTTGAGGTTCAACCAAATTACTCCCTCTGTCCCAAAATCCAGTCCACATTTGACTTGAGTGTAAAGTGGGGGTGCCTTCCAATGTATCACGATAATAGGAATTTTATAAAGTTTAAACTATTATAACAAGAATTTTATAAAGTTTAAACTACGAACACTTGTGACAGCCTGCGATATGAAAAGTAGAAACTTTGATTCCCATAATTAAAAAATGTACCCTTTTTTGGAAGGAGGAAGTATATTATTCAGGGAAAGTTGCATGAAAATGCAACTTTGTTTTGATTCCTATTTTGTGTAACATACTTTCAAAACCTTCATTTTGGTACCTTAGATGTGAAATCTCAAACATTTCGATGCCTAGTTTACATTTGAAAATGCAACATTCTTTTGTCCAATTTTTACATTATATAACGTACATTGATCTAAATGTTTGAGATATCATATAGGATAGATAAGAATGAAGATTATGAAAATACGTTACACATAGAAGGAAATCACATAAAGGTACTGTTTTAATTCAATTTGCCCTATATTAAAGGGAGTTTTGCTAATATGACCTTCCTATGGTTAAATGTCGATAACCACACTCACAAAGTACCAAGAAGAAAAAGTTATACCTAATTTTATCATGTATCTTCTCTTTCAAGAAATGTATCAATTGTACATGTATAATTCCATTAAATACTCGGTCTTACAACATATAGTTTCTTGTTTACAGTCAGAGTACATTTTTGGGGAAATTTTATATTAGAAAAGATACCTATTCGGTGACATGCTATAATACACCCAACGATTACAGGTATGATCAACATTAACAATACGTATGATCGACACTATCAAATTTTGGGGATCCCACTCAAAAGCAGTCTCGATTCCATTTCAGTATATACAAGTTCACACTTCCCAAACACGTTACTCGACGAACTAAAGATCTAAATCTACCCAAGAAACAATTCATTAATTCATTTTATAGAAGGGAATGTCAATTTAGGCTTTCATATGACCAAGAACGATGAAAACTCAGTAGTTAAAGTGAGGAATGATGTACCTGAGAATCCAAGCCGATGTTGACGGAGAAAGGATTAGAGAGTTCCGCCCCAGCAGTAACAACCAGATTGAGACGTCGGCGTTCATGTGACCGCCACTTGGTCATAAACCCCAAGAAATTACCGGGTTCCCTGAATCGATGAAGCTCGAATGGAAGGCGTTTTCGGGTTACAGTCTGTACAATTGGAGATGTTCGATTCATGTCGAGAATTACCAAGTGACATGAACATGACGCCATGCCACAACCATAGAATTATGCAAGTAACCAGCGTACGTATGTGGGAAATATGTGTGGATTGTGAAAATTAGGAATTGTGGATAATAACAAGAGAGGGACCAAGGGATGAAAGGTGGTGGGTTCGTTTGGAGTTTTGTTGTGTTGTGTTGTGTTTCTTTGACATTTGATTCGTAGATGTTTCAGTTCTCTCCATTTCTAATGCTCCTGTTCAATGTGACAGAGGAAGAAGGGACTACCAAACAAATTTCAACTTATCCCCAAAAAACACTGGAGCTGATCCATGGCACAAAGTTTGTGAAACTCGTTAGAGCAAATTACAAATCTACTCCCTAGACTGCTTGCTAAAGTGTGATTTTAATCTTTAGATTTTTTTATTTTATTCGATTTAGAAGTTATTTTTTGTCTTTGAAACTAATGTCGTTGATGTTTTCTATTGTCTTATAAGAAAAAAAAAACGTACTCTGAAGCGTTATTGTCGTACCGATCTTACGATCATCATGTGAGAGAGATATCATGCAAGCATCGCATTGATAAGGGCAATGTTTGGACTTTAACCTAGTATCTCATGTATATGGATTAGAGTTTCACCTTTAACACTATGACTATTAAGTGGACATCCACTTCATTAATACTAATGGGTTGTTTGTTTACCTCTTAATAGTTCTATTAATAAGCAACATTTGAATCATTAAACGGTGAATCTTGTTTGCCAAAAAAAAAATTCTGCCTCTTAATGGTTTTAAAACTCTCTGATTGATTTTGTATTATGGGTCTCCCTTAACCATTCAGCGTCCTAATTTCATTATAAACAATTATCAAACAATTATATTTCATTTTTCACTATATCATAAGAATTTCTTAATCATTCTGTATCAAACAGCCTCTAAATGAATTGTTTAAATGTCATGTAAGTTAAAATGCTTGGTGTGATACATAAATAAGAAATTATGGTTTTGGTCAATGTAATAGATTGTTAATGGCAATTACAATAAATCTAAGTAGATTTTTGAAGTCAAATCAACACTTTTTAATGATATAATATAAATCTATATGATAAATTTGTTATAATTGTTAATACCATATCAAGGTTTTTGGTTATGCATCATATATATTTATAAAAAATGCATCTAATTTATTTAATATTTAAAATCCGTAATGAAAAGAAGAAATTAAACATAATAATATTCATATAATTTTGTATCCACTAAAACTAATTGTAAAATTATAAGTTTTTACTATTTTTTAAAGCAGCAAATTATTAATATTAATTTTGTGACACATTTTTTAAAAATAAAAAAACATAATAATTATTGGATGCATATATTCAAAATGTACAAACTTAACATATAAATAATACTAGTGAAAATAAATATTAGTACAACATGATAAAATCAATCATTTTTCGTTTAAAAGTTTTAAAGTAGATTTTCACATCATTTCATGTGTGTTTTTGTCGTAGTTGGGACATCCATTTTCATCAATCTATTATCATCTTTATTTTTCATGTTTGTTTTATCACTTCTTGTTCCTTCAACCTGATAGTGAATTCTCTCACGAGTTCTACTTTTTCCTTCTCGATATTCAAGTGTCGCTTCATTTACAAATGACTTTTTTTACGTTTTTTCTTTGATGCTTTCTTTCCCGATGAACAAGGAGTCAATAGAAACCTACTTATGCCCTTGAGTCGATCTGGTAAAGTATTGAGCAAAAATATTGAATTAGCTCACAAATTGTCTTTCCTTTTGAATTTTGTCCAAGATTAACGTGTTTGAATTTAAAGAAGATAAAGTGTAATGACCATCTACATTATTCTTATTCCTCTTCAAACCCTTGTTGCCAACTATATCTTTCAAAAACACTTGTATGCTCCTTCACTTAACACCATTTGAGTAAACAAAAAATTAAATTATCCACTCCTTAATGAACGATATAACTTTAATCCTTAATTTTTTGTCTACTTCATTCAACTCACATTCGTGATGGTTCATATCTGTTCATAAATACCCAACAAACTGTGAAATATCATGATTTATTTTATCTCGATGACTTATAAGTCAAGAAGACATTTACAACGGAGTGGCAAAGATGGATATAAACATCTATACAAAAACTATTTCTCTCACAATCTGATGTACAATGAAGAAATATTTCGACGTAGATATTAAATGTTGTTGACACCTATTTCTTCACATAATTGAAGGTGTTAAGAGCAGTTATCCTTTCTTTCAAAGTAATTCCAGCGCCTACCAGTAGATAAAGTATATCGCTTCTTCAAAAGTGTATTGCTACGAAGTGTATGTAAGCATGTGGTGTAGGCACAGATGTTGATATGATTGGGGAAGAGAATTTGTGAAGGACAAATGTTGCAGACCTTGAACAATTACTTCGCATTGGTCATCAATGAGGTTTCCCAAATATATTAGTAAGTATGTTGCATCAAATGACCAATATGCCAGAGAGGATCATCAGACTCAAACTATTATTTTAAATGTTGTTACTTCACAAGATAAGAAGTTATGACATGTTTTTTATCCCCCATACCTTAAATGAAATCAACATGTTAAGATCGTTCTCCTGTCTTCTACTAGGTGTTGGAAGGAAAAGCATTGAAAATTAACTTTTTTTAAGTATATAATATTTATATACAGTAAATGCAACAAATAAGCTCACACACTCTCATCACCTTTGATGAGGTTTGAACCCTTGACCTTCTAGGAAGTCAAAGGCTACGATACCGTTAGGCCGAAGGCCCTTTGGTATTGAAAATTAACTTTGTGTCAATATGGTTGGGAAATATATATTGTACGCAACGGGCAAAATAGTCCATAGTTGATAGTAGGGGTGTTCATTTAAACCATCAAACCACACATACCGCACCACAAAGGGTCGTTTAGATCTTTTGCAATGTGGTTTACGATACAATTTATGGTTTTAAATAATCAAACTATGGTTTTAACTGCAATGTGGTTTTATCCTAATTATATTTTAGATTTTTATATTTAAAATAAGATGTTTATCTTGTATTTGATTATGTTTATCTGCAATTAGTTACACGAATTCAGATATTGAGCTTTAATAAGTTGTACTTACGCACAATCTACTTGTAATCTTGAGTTTTAAGTAATATGCATTAATAAACAGTATTTTACGCATAAAAAGTAGTTTTTAAGAGTTTTTGTCAAATGCTTTACAAGATATTATAGATTTTTTTTATAATTTAATTTAAGTTTAATAATGAAATAATTTATTTTTGGTTTAATAATATAATATTTTATAAAGATGATAATTAAGTATTCTGTTAGAACTCAATGATTATCCTAATTATATTTTAGATTTTTTATATTTAAAATGAGATGTTTATCATGTATTTGATTGTGTTTATCTGCAATTAGTTACACGAATTCAGATATGAAGCTTTAATAAGTTGTACCTACGCACAATTTACTTGTAATCTTGAGTTTTAAGTAATATGCATTAATAAACAGTATTTTACGCATAAAAAGTAGTTTTTAAGAGTTTTTGTCAAATGCTTTACAAGATATTATAGATTTTTTTTATAATTTAATTTAAGTTTAATAATGAAATAATTTATTTTTGGTTTAAATTAAGTATTCTGTTAGAATTTAATGATTATACTAATTATATTTTAGATTTTTTATATTTAAAATGAGATGTTTATCCTGTATTTGATTGTGTTTATCTGCAGTTAGTTACACGAATTCAGATATAGGATGAAATCGGATAGGGATGAACGGGTTTAAGAGTTTTTAAGAGTTTTAGCCAAATGCTTTAAAATATAGTATATATATATAAATATATATATATATATATATATATATATAAACTTGAGATCATGTGAGACCAAAGGTTTTTCGTGAGACTAACCATTGGATTAGATCTACAATCTGAACATTCATAATCACAAATTGCCACGAGACTTCTCAATAATTACAAAATTGCCACCGTGCAACTTTAAACCATTAGATCATTAGTTTATAAAGTTGATCAATGAACATAAATTGGTCTTATATGGTCTAACAAAAAACCCCCGGTCTCACGTGAACCCAACCTTCCCCTTCGTACCGCCTCGGTCGTGTCTCGTCTCCGTCGTATGCCTTGTGAACCACTCCAGCAAGTTCCAGTCAATGCTTTGAAGCCATCAAAGAAACAATCAAAGCAAAACCAAAAAGGGTTGTTGATTTCATAGGGCCAAATCAAAGAAGAGAGATAAAGTTTTCTAATAAAGGAGAAGATGAGATGGTTGTAGCAGGGGAAACCGTCGATGAAAAAGTAGATGGGGGTGATGGGGGTGGCTGGAGAAGAAGTAGACGAAGGAGAAGAGTACCTAAAGCATATAGGGTTTTATAATTATAACATTACCAATTTACCTTTTATGTTATTTTAGGATATAACATTAATTATTTAAATGATTGGCTCATATTGGTTCTCACAGTTACCACAAACAACTCAGTTCTCATTTGATTAAGCCCCTATATATATATATATATATATATATATATATATATACACACCATAAATTTACACAAAACACCCTGAAGAATTGAAGTTATAACCCCGATACCCTTGAACTTCTTCAATAAGTGAGGCACAGTCCTTCAATAACTTTGACATATTTGTCTTTCCAACTTTGACAATTAAAGACTTATCAACAATAAACATGACAAAACAAGTCACAATAGTTAAGATTGACAAATATAACATGTTTTAACACCCGCTCTCAATCTTGACTTTTGAACAAATCAATCATTCTCAGTTTTAAACACAGGTAATTAGGATGATTAATACCAAGGGCTTTTGTGAAAATGTCTACAAATTGCTCGGAGGAAATAATCTTTACAACTTTTAACACTCCCTTATTAATTTTTTCCCGAACTTGATGAACATCAATTTCAATGTGTTTAATATGTTCATGAAGACAGTATTATTGGCAATTTGAATGGCAGACCTGTAAAGAAGATCTTTTATATTTATATATGACAAAACTTTAAGAACCTGTTAGAACTGAATTTCAGTGTTAAATTGTATTCGTCTTGAAAGATAATTTTGTCTATAATTGTTTTTAAGACATCGTATTTGACTTTCCTTGTTAGTTTGACTTTGACTAGTGAGTTTTAACTTTGACCCTATAAATAGTCTTTTGTCTTTTGTGTAATAGGTAGGAGATTCATTTGTAAATCATTACGTAAAGTTTGAGAGATAATAGAGCTTTGACTATATTTGACTTTCTCTCTCAACCCTCCTCTCATGTTCTTGATGAAATTCTAAATCTATCATGAATGTTTGAAGATATATTAAAAATTGATCTTAAAGTGGACTATCAATTGATATCAGAGCCGGATTTGCAAGAAATCAAGAAAAGAAATCAGAGTTTTGAAGATTTTTTTAAGAGATGTTTCTGGAAAAAAAAGTTATGTTCTTCATGTTCATCTTTTTTTTTTTTAGTTTGATCCAAAAAAATTGAATTTTTTTGAGTTTTCATGTTAAAACCAGAATCAAAATGTGCGGAAACACATCGTGAATCTTTGTTATACATAAAGATTTGTGTTTTGGTCTTTGATTTTCAAGTTTCTGGTGAAAATTTGTGATTTTAAAATTTTTCGTGTTCTTGATTTTTTTTAAAACTCAGTGTTTTGATCCATTTTTTAGTTAATAATTTTGTTGTTTTATGTTTTTGCATTTTTTTTGCCTAAATCGCTCAGCCCATATCTTTTCTAAAGCCCAATTTGTATTAGAAGCCCATTTTTTTAGCCTTAGCTTGTTTCTTCATCTTCATCGCATAGTAGCCTCAACTAGATTCAAATCGAAAACACCTTTGATCGATATCTTCTAAATCGCACACCACTTTGAATGATTTTGTTCTTAATCGCACAACCCCTTGGCCGGATTCAAGGTAAATCGTTCATATAGCTAGCCAGATTCAAGGTAAATCGTTCACTGGTTCATCTGGAGTAGAATCTTCATCACTTAACAACTTGCTCAGATTTCAACTTCATCGAACAATAAACAAACGGATTCATTCGATTTCAAGTTTATCGCTCAAACATTCATCCGATTTTAAGTTTATCGCTCAATAGGTGATTCGATTTTCATCTACATCGCACGCTCCTGTCTTAGTCATTCTAAATCGCACAGGTTCTTCAAATCGTACAGGTCCTTCACCTGTTGACCTAAATCGCTCATCTCGACTGGAGTTGTATAGGGTTTGCACGAGTTCAGAGTTTCCACCTTTGTTAGCTCTCATTTCATTTAATGTAAAAGTATG
>NW_020202405.1:0-2407 GCF_001531365.2 Cynara cardunculus var. scolymus
CAGACTTTATTTCCGCCGGCTACACCGATTATTCTGCCTTCAAGGACGAGATCAATGAAGAAGAGTATGATGACTTGAATATTGTTCGAGCTCTAAAGGCTTCTTTGGCAGAGGCACAGGCGAGAAAGGAAAGAGTCCCCATCCCCATAGTTAGAGAAGGCTTATCTTCCAAACTCACAAAGATATCAGAAGAAACGTCCATGGGTACGTTTGACGCTCTGGTAGGAACTGTCAAGTCTATCTTACCAGAGGGGTCTACCCAGAGGCCTATACTAGAAGAAGAATCCAGAACGCCAGAATTTGCCACGGTGGGGAGGGTATCTGAGATACTTGAATCTATGAGCAAGATTCCTATGTAGAAGGTACGCACAGAGCCCGTAACCACTGTTGAGGAGATTCTGTGGTGGCGTTACTCAGTTGTGGACACACAGCCCCCTTATGACCCAGAGCTTACAGATATGCCCTCTGCCATTGCAAAGTTCCACTTCTCAAAACTCACAAGGCCACCAGAGTAGGTCTTCTCAGAGTATGTGATCACCTCTCTCGAAACCATATCTCCACGCACAATGCTAAAGAAGACCATGCTATATGCTCAGTATGTGGTAAAAAGGGATGACGGCAACCTATATACTTTCACAGATGCTGACCTCCACAACCTCTGTGTATTTGATCTAATTTTCCTTCACAAGATCTTGAACAAATACATGGAGAGGAGGTCAACATATTTGATTTCTCTCAGAAGGCTGATTGAGGTAATGCGCGCTCAAGTCAAGTTTTACAGCCAGAAAGATTTCGACATCGCGATGAGGTTGGCCCAGCCAGAGCTAAAAATTTCTCCTCCACAGAACAGACCAAGTTGGCTGCTTATATTTCATCCCAACACCATTGTCCACAATCCCATCTTTGGGTTTGTATTYCTGGACAAGGATGAGATTCTAAGGTTCTTCGATCCCAAAGAGACGCACAAATATTCGACAGAGTCTCTTGAGTGGGTGTTCAACCAAGTGGTGACAGAGGTGCAGAGAGGGCATTTAAGGGCGGATGAAGTGAACCACCTTCTGGAAATGATCAAAGTTCACGTCTCCTTCAGAGAATGGAAATTCAAAGTCTACAAAACTATCAAGTCAGATCTGCAATTTGCCGTAGATGACTATCTAGACTCTGCTGTGGACTAATTCTTGTAATAGTGTAGGCCTGAGCAACAAATTTTTCAATTCATTCATTTATGTAATTCTTTTCAGAGGATGAGTTTAATCTCCTCTTGTAATTCTTTAAATTAGTCATTTCTTGCAACCATTTGTCTAAATTTACTTTTGCATACTTAGGGGGAGATTGTTAGCTATAATATTCACTTCTTGTAAAAGTATGAAAAAGTATTCCGCAAGTGTTGATAGAAGGGTATCTTCCACAGAAGACAACAGAGGACTAGCAACAGAAGCTATTTCATCGTGCAAGTAAAATGTGACAGAACCTCTGATGTCTCTCATAGAGGTTCTGGAAAATGGTCCTCTGGCAATAAGATCATACAAGTCAATTACAGCAGAGCCTCTGGGATGGCTCACAGAGGGTATGCGGATTTCGTCTTCTGTGAAGATCCTGTTCTACTATTTTTTCAAAGGTTGTTTGCTGCATGTGCTTCTCACGTGACTATGTCTTAATAGACTTTATTTGGACGGCTTAGATGATTTCACACGTCTAGATCATGTCAGTAAGGTCGTTAGGAACTAGTATAAATAGCGGCTAAGGCCTTTGTATTCTGTGTGCTTCCGAATTGTAATCATCTAATTTTCAATTGTATGAATTGAAAAACCTTTGAAGCTATTCTCCTGTGTTCATCTTTATCATCATCTTAACTGTGTGTTCTTGGTTTAATTACTCTCTTCTATTCTTATAATTGTTTCTGCTGCACATTAATCGTCTTAGAGTTCATTCAGAGTAACAGATCAATATCAAAGCTGAATTTACAGGTCCAACAAAAAGGGATATGATGTTTTTGGAAATCATTGAAAGAATAGATTGTTCTTGAGTTTGAAAGGTTTGAATGATAAAACTGTTAGTTGAAAACTATAGAGAATATTCTTTTGAGACGATTGTGATCTTGATATGTCTTCGTTTGGAATTAATCTATAGATTTTATGGATAAAACTATGAATGAGGATTCGATAAGATGGTTGTGACTGCGGTCCTTCATCCGAACTAGTTTATAGAGAAGAAGAAATAAGGGTGGCATATCAAGGAGAGGTGTCTTCTGGAATAAGGGTGGCATATCAAGGAGAGGTGTCTTTTGGAATAAGGATGGCATATTAAGGAGAGGTGTCTTTTAGATATAAGGGTGGCAATTGTGTGTGAGTATTATAGCTCTTACTATTATGTCTTTTAAGACTACAATAGATTTGAGTCCTTACTT
>NW_020202405.1:2462-21250 GCF_001531365.2 Cynara cardunculus var. scolymus
GAAAACTTGGCCTATGGCCATTGATATTGGTTAAAAGTGTTTTGGAATAGAATGGTTATTTTTATGTGGAATCAGAGGGGCTCTGGTTATTCCTTGTAAAGAACCATAGGGGCTCTGGTTGTTACTCATTATTGGACCAGCGGATTCTGGTTATTGATTTGGAGAATGAGCAAGTTTTTACTAAATGTACTAATTGGATCAGAGGCTCTTTAAGCATTGATAAGAGCTTCTATGTCAAAATCATATTTTTAGAAGTTTTTAAGAAAAGGATTTTATACTTAGAATCTTTTTATGAAAAAGAAACCAGAGAAGCTCAGGTTGGCTTACACGTTGAACCAGAAGGGCCCTGGTTGATCATGTCTTTTGGAACCAAAAGCTCTGGTTAGTACAACCAGAGGCTCTGGTCGAACATGAACTCTTCATAATTACTCTTTTAATGAAAAAGACTATTTTATTGATTGAAAGCTTAACTTAAGACCATTTTAAGAAATTATGAGCCAGAAGTTCTGGTTAGTACAACTAGAGGCTGTGGTCGAGGAACCAGAAGCTCTGGAAGAGAGACAAGAGGGGCTCTGGTCGTGGAACCAGAAGTTCCGGAAAAGTGACCAGAGGGGTTCTGGTCCTAGTTATTGAAATATATTCCAAGTGTGGTTTGGAACCAGAGGCTCGATGGACCAAAACAGAATCTGATTTTTATTCCGCATGTTGTGAAATGATTATTTGATAAATGTTTTGGTGATGTTCACCCTGCATTACATAAAAAGGGAACCTCAGTAGACATTCATGTCTAACCCTCATTTCGTGTTTTCAAAATTATGTGTGCAAGTAATGATAATAAAGGAAAGAGCATTATGTTAATTACTTCCCTATGGGTTTAGTGTTTTGGAAGCATAGATGCTAGGATGCAAGAACATGTACTTTTGGAATTTTTGGTTGCGTATTTTAGTCTCTTGTATTATGGACCTATGTGGGAGAAGACATGTATTCTATGTATAATATATGTGTTATATGCAATGTATGGAGTGGGGGTGTTACATCTAGGCTGCTCTGTCCCACCCTGAGGTAGAGCAACTGCTTCCCCTCCTCCCTCTTCTTCCTCTTCTACTTCCTCGTTCTCTTTTTCGTCTCCCTCGCTCTCTTCTTCGCCACTTTCTTCCTCCTCTTCTCCACTTCCCTCACTTGTGTAAGACCTGTAGTATCGTCATAATGCTCTTGGTCATCCCCTTGGTTTGGACTAGAGGATTGAGCGAAGGTTTGACGAGCCTCTTCTTCTGCTCTGAGTCTGGCCTCTTCTCTTAGGCGAGCGATTTCTGCTTGGCGAGAATTTTTTTCCCTCTCCTCCTCTGCTCGTTCTGCCTCAGCCTTCTTCTTCTTCTCCCTCTCAGATTTCTTTTTCCTTGCCTCCTCTTGTTTTCTTTCTTTTTTTTTGTTTTTGTAGTGCTCTCACCCTTTCTTCCTTTGCTCTCATTCTTTCTTCTACTACTCTTACCGTTTTACCCTCGGCCTGAGGCGTTGATGTGTCCTCAATTCTCTCTTCTTCCTCGGCTACTCCTATGCGTACCGGGGTTCAAGACACTAGTTCTAGTGTCTCGCGTGTACGTTTGTACGCTATCCTAATCTCCTTAGACTTCATGTAGCTCATGAGCCTCTTTGGGATAGGCCTTTCTGCTTCATAACCCTCCTTGTGCACTGTCGGTCTGTATTGAGTGAGTACGTTGACCTTATGAGGAGGTAGATGACCCACATCAATATTGTTGTCATCAAGAGCTGGTCGTACGAGAAGACCCAAGAATCGAGGAAACAACAAGGATGGCACCTGTCTTCCTTTGGCCACTTCTTGACACTTTTTGGCCAAGGCGGCCTTGAACTCGGTGTAGAGTATCAAGGAGTAGTCGAGGGACATGTCATAGAAAATGTCGTAGACGATTTGGAGTATGCTCGTGGAGCACATATCGAGCTCCCTATCTTCCCTGTCAGCGAGCGATTGACCAATGTGAAAAGTGTATTCCACATCGGTGGTAAGTGTTGACGGCAATACTGTGACGGGTATTGAATGGCCTTGTTGTATCCCAATAACTTCAGGAAAGTTACAATTTCGTCCCCGGAAGGGAGAGGGGTGTATTCAGAAAGCCCCAAGTCAGTTTTTGTTGGGATTTCCAGAACTCGTGAAAATAAGGATCTTGAAATTCAAACTGTGACGAATTCTTATGTGGCAAAGACGAAGAAATATCCTATGATCCCTCTTTGAGATTCAGTAATGGCGTAGGATTGCCAGTATTCTTGTATATATCTCTCAGGAACCAAGTCATCGGTGTTGGTCAAGGCTGGGTTCAAGAAGTGGTTTTAGAGAATGTTGATGATGGGATGGTATTTGTTGTCGAAGTTGTCAAGTTGAAGGTTTAGGGCATGATTGTTTGGTTTGATGGGGAGGGGAACTTGGTTTTGACTGGTATGTTCCATGGTTTTGTGGGTTGTGGTATGAGTTTGGGAGTTTCCAGATTCTGAGGAGGACATTGTTGCAGGTTTTGGGTTTGGAAGGGGATAACAGATTTTTAGGGTTTCAAGAAATACTTCTTGAATCAAGAAATGGGATGAGGGAACGGATTTGTGGTACTTACTTGTTGAACAGGATGAATGGTTGAAGATTGAAACGATCTTTAAGCACAGGTTTGAGAGCTTTGAGTTCTGGCAATGGCGGTTGAAAGGTTGAAGACGACGGGAGTTCTTGAGAAATTTTGTTAGCGTAAAAGATTAATTTGGGGGTAAAGAAATTGTTTAAATAAAAAAACACTTGAGTGTTTTAGCACCCCAAACGTCAGGTAAAACTGAATCGGTTTTCTCAATGCTTGTGGGGGCCTGCCACGTGGATTGCCAACTGCAAGTGGCGCCTCCCACGTTTGAAAAGATAAGCTCACAGGCGGTGATGCTTATTGTGGGTAACAACTTTTATTAAACAAATAAAATAAACTTTACTCCTTCTTAATTAAATAATATACTTTAATTTTCAAAAACAAGAAAAACTTCTAAGTGTAAATGCTCCGGTTCGAGAAAAGTAGAGGTTTCGATTAGAACCAGAGAACTATATATAGAAGAAGACATACCTTAGGATCTCATAAAGAGATTCGTGAATAGACTATACATGTCCTCTGGAGAAAACTTTGCTATGTTTAGAGGCAGAGGCTCTGTTCTATAATCATGAGTTTTAACGTAGAGGCTCTGTATAGTACATACATAGGCTCTGTTCTGAGATGATGTTGTGCTCCCCCTTTAGTTGAGCTTTTCTTATCTGCTCCCCCTTGAACTATCCTTGGACCATTTGTGATAAGTAGCGTACATGCATAATGGTCGAGGTACAGAGGCTCTGTATGTAGTATATACAGAGGCTCTGTATCACAAAAGAACTAGGAGACGAGTAAGAGGCTCTGCATGGACTATGCAGAGGCTCTGTCTCATGGATCAATACAAATAAAAACAGAGGTACGTATCAAGGAATGCAGAGGCTCTGTATAGTGCATACAGAGGCTCTTGTTTAGCTTGAGAGATTTAGCATACCCAACTTGCTAACTAGAAAATTGAATCTCTTTTCATTAAGAGGTTTGGTAAAGATGTCAGCAAGTTGTAAATCTATGTTTATAAAGAACATTTCAATCTTACCTTTCTCTACATGGTCCTTGATGAAATGGTATCGAACATCGATGTGCTTTGTTTTTGAGTGTTGCACAGGGTTGGCTGTGATTGCGATAGCACTTTCTGAGTCATACAGAATTGGAATCTTCTCAAACTCTACGCCATAGTCTTTCAGTTGAGTCTTCATCCATATCACTTTGGAACAGCAGCTGGCTGCAGCTACATACTCTGCTTTAGCGGTGGAAGTTGAGACGCAGTTCTGCTTTTTCGAAGTCCAGCTTATGAGCTTCTCCCCAAGTAATTGGCAGCTTCTTGATGTACTCTTTCGATCGAGTTTACAGCCTGCATGATCAGAATCTGTGTACACAATAAGATCGAAACTAGAATGCTTTGGATACCAAAGAATTAAAAATTGATTCCCTTTAAGGTATCTAAAGATTCTTTTTACAGCCGAAAGGTGACATTCCTTTGGATTTGCTTGAAAACAGGCACAGAGACATGTGGCAAACATGATGTCTGGTCTACTAGTCATGAGGTATATAGTGATCCAATCATTACATGATACGTCTTAACATCCACCGATATTCCAGATGGATCTGTGTCAAGCTTAGTACCCATAGCGATTGGTGTTCTCATGGTGGAAGAGTTGTGGAGTTGGTACTTCTTTAATATGTCGGAGACATACTTAGCTTGGCTAATGAAGATACCATCCTCCCTCTGTTTTACTTGCAAGCCGAGGAAGAAAGCCAATTCTCCCATCATTCTCATTTCAAACTCGCTCTTCATTAACGCAGAGAACTTATCACAATGCCTCTGGTTCATTGAACCAAAGATGATGTCGTCCACATATATTTGTACTAAGAGCATCTCACCTTTATACCTCTTAATAAACAAAGTTGTATCGATTTTATGTTTTTCAAAACCATTAGATAAGAGGAAAGATGAGAGACGTTCATACCAGGCTCGAGGTGCTTGCTTAAGTCCATACAGAGCTTTGTCTAAGAAATAGACATACTCTGAATGTGTGGAGCTTTCAAACCACGGAGGTTGCTGAACGTAGACTTTCTCCTTCAACTTACCATTCAAGAAGGCTGACTTTACGTCCATTTGATAGACTCAGAATCCCTTATGTGCAGAGAAGGCTAAGAACAAGCGTATAGCTTCTAGCCTTGCTACTGACGCAAAGTTTACGAATAAACATTCATTAGCTGTGGCAGCCCGTGTCTTTATGCCACTTGAAGGTTCACCAATGATCTAGTGAAGAGGATGTGTTAGGATCAAGTGCTTACCCACTACACCAAAAGCAATTGCCTTGTTGAAGGCGCAACCTTATTTCCCTTATAGCGTAGCAGCCAGCGCCACGTTTCGATTTAAGAAGATGCTGGAACCGTGACCAACAATCCCCCCAGCATCTGCCGATACTAATAAGAGGTTTGTTAGAAGTCAATGGCCGTGTAGCATGCCTTTCTCATAAATATGCACTCCTTGCATATTATGCACACCATGGGATTCGAACCCGTGACCTGCTCTGATATCAATTGTTAGGATCAAGCGCTTACCCACTACACCAAAAGCAATTGCCTTGGTGAAGGCGCAATGTTGATCCCAGATCTCTCAATAACACTAATAATCACACAATTGACTTATGCTCAAAAGATTATGTTTAAGCCCAGAGGCATATGCAACCTTAGAGACAGAAACCTTACCTTGTAGTAGATCCCCGTATCCCTTTATTTCTCCTTGTTTATTATCTCCAAAGGTTACTTTTCCTCCAATCTTCTCTCTGTATGAGGAGAGCAACCTCTTATTGCTGGTCATGTGTCTTGAGCATCCGGAGTCAAGAAACCAAATGTCCACATGTGGCTTCTGCAAAACAAATTATAGGGATTTAGGTACCCATTTCATAATGGGTCCTCGATGATTAGGGATAGAGGGTTGCTTTTTAAGCTTGGGAAAGAGGCTTCGTCTCTTGACCTGAATTAACAGACTCGGCCTTAGGAGCCTTCTTTTTGTTCTAGGTCCTTTTAGATTTAGACTTTAATGACCAGAGAGTAGACAGTTAGGATCAGAGAAATGTTGTTTTAATTTCAGCAACAGAGAAACACATTCACAATTATGAAAACATTTTGAATGACAAAATGATTTATTAGCTTTAAAGAATAAATTATTACAATCATTCCTAGCAATGGTAGTTCTAGCAAACTTCCTATCTAGATCAAATTATTTTAACACAAAATGAGTCTTCTCTGATTTCTTCTTTCCTACTCCTTTGGCCTTCAGAGGCCTCTCTGAAACAGAGGAACTAATGTTAGAGTAAGCAGCAAATTTTCCCTTTTGTTCCGGAGTGAATTTAATTGGCTTAAATTTGGAATTTGAGCCCTTTGATGCAGAGGAAACTGAATTTGCACTCTTTACCCTGTACCCAAACTTGGGAGCGGATTTAGCATTTGCCGACATGCTTACACGACCAGAACCTAGGAGAATCTTTTTCTCAATAGGGGGTTTTGCAACCTCTGGTTCTTTGGGAAAGGCCTCTGTCTTAACTTGCTCTTCAAACGAGTTCACCTCTGACTCAGAGTCAGAGTCAAGAAAATCCTTGTGTGAATGTCGAGATGCAGAGGTATCATTAAAAACTTGAGGTTCTCGTAAGCATGAGCTACATGCTTCGTCCGTCTTTTGTTTTAATGGACTTTCAAGAGTATCCGAGGAGTTACACTCAAAAAAATCTGCATGACCTTTAAGAGGATAGTTCAAGGCCTCAAGCAAGTCTTGCTCGAGGACCTATCTTATCGTTTCTGTAAAGCCATCCATCAATTTTGAATCCAGAGTATTAAGAAAATTACCTGTGGATGAACTCTTGATTTCATCTGGTTCAGGTTTGACAACCTCACTTTCAGTCTTAAGATGTTCAAGATTTGTAGAGCCAAAACAAAAAATCTCATTTGTGTTCTGTATGCATTTTAAATCAACTTGAGGAACACATTTTGAAGAGTAAGAGATGTTTTTGAATTTCAACTTGGGGGTTCTGGCTCCGCTTTCAAGCTTACATCTTTTAAACGGTGAGGCTGTATGCAAAATAGGAAAATCTGGTTTCTGTTTTTCGCCCAACCTAAACACGGATTCAAGAGTGTTTTTCCTCTTCCAGGTGAGGTCTAGGTCTATATAACCTATCCCTGCTTTATCCTATTAAGAGTTAACTTTTTCATACACCTACAAAGCATCTTGATATTTCTTAATCAAGAGCTCTTTTCTATGTAAGCTCTGGTGTAGGAACTTCCTTTCCTTTTGAAAATAGTCTTTTAGGGCTTTAGAGTTTAGTCTCTCTCTTTTTCTATTAGCTCTGTATCCTTTTTCTTTATAGCCGCTTTTAATTCTAAGCACTTTGTTTTAAGACTTGTTTCAGTGGATCGTTTTGTTTGTAAAAGCTTTTCATTCTCCACTATTAACTCTTGTTTTTCTACAGTTAGTAGCTCTGTCTCTCGTTCAAAGAATAGTTTTTCCTTCTCCAAGGATTTTCGTTTAGATTTTTCGAGAGAGAGTTTTTGTTGTAGATTAACGAAATCGTTTGTCAAAGCATAGATGCTCTCTTCCAGGTCAGAGTGAGAGTAACAAGAGATGGAACATACCTGGGAGTCAGAGTCAGATCCAGACTCATTCTCAACAGCCATGCCACAGAAGTTGGCTTGATCTTCTTCATCAGAGACCCAATTTTCCTGTTCTGCCATGAGACTCCTTTGTGATCGATTATACTTGTACTTATTTTTGTAGTACAATTCATCTTTCACAAGAGGGCCTCTGCACTCTTTGGAGTAGTGCCCCATCTTTCCACATCTGAAGCATCGGACGCCTTGCTTCTTCTGTTCTGACTGCTCTTCCTCCTTCTTGTTGGGAAAAGAAGAAGGGTTCTTTCCATCGAAAGACTTTCCTCTGCTTTGGTCATTTTTTCATCCTCTTTTGTCGAAGACTTTCTTTCGAAATTTCCTTTGGAATTCCTTGGTGATCAGGGCCAAGGATTTCGCAAAAGCGTTAATGTCGTCGTATTCACAGCTAGATGCTCTGTCTGTATCATCATCACTCTCCAAGATGAGAGCCTTCTTTCCTTTCCTCCTTTCTTCTCTAGGTCTACGTTCTCTGTGTGGCTGGCATGTTCCTATCTCTTTTGAATCAGA
Source organism: Cynara cardunculus var. scolymus (assembly GCF_001531365.2). Taxonomy (NCBI): domain Eukaryota; kingdom Viridiplantae; phylum Streptophyta; class Magnoliopsida; order Asterales; family Asteraceae; genus Cynara; species Cynara cardunculus. Next base: position 10,259 of record NW_020202405.1, read on the forward strand.
GACAAGAGCAAGAGGTCCACCCAGAGCGACCTTTGCCTTCTACACCTCTTGTTTTTGTGCTGCAGCGTCCCATATATATCATGCAGAGTCCATTCCTCCAGATTCTGATTTTCCTGGAGGGACATTGTTAGATTATCCCATTCAGCGTTCAATCTCTTCAAAAAGAGCATGTTGTTCTTCTCTTGAGTTCTGATCACGTCACACTTGCGGCATTTGTTGATCAGAGTGTTGAATGGATGACAAGTCTGTTCTAAAGACTCATCAGGGAGTGCCTGGAAGTTGTTGTACTCATTGAGGCACTGGGCTTAACGATTCTTCTTCATTTTGACGCCCCTGTCCAACTGGTTGGCTAGTTGATCCCACAAATCCTTCGCCGAGTCGCACGTATCCAGTGACTGAAAGATTTCGTTTGGAAGCGCCATGATCAAAATTTGTTTGGCCTTTTGATCCACCTCCACCCTTCGCTTATCTTCATCGTTCCAGTCACGACGAAGTTTGGCAGGTACCTTAACTGTATCACCAGTAGCATGAATCCTAGGGATGACGGTAGTAGGGACATATGGGCCATTTAAGATTGACTCATACAATTCTAGGTCAAGACCCTCATAGAAGTTGATCATTCGAATCTTCCATTGGGGATATTCTTCCCTAAAATGAGTCGGAGGTTTTGTCAAGGAGCCGGCACTATACATAGAGTTCCATGATTGAGAAGGAGACATTTTGAGTTGAAATTTTTTAGAAAAGAAATTTGACAAGAAGGAAGATCGACTGACAAATGATTTCCAGATTACTTAAAAGCAAACGTATTTAAGATTTAAAGGTATGAGTGATAAATCTTTAAAAAGGAATAATCAAAACAAAATTAAGAGTTTAATCCTGTCAGATATCGATCGACTAATCAATTTGTGTGATTAGCAGGCTCTGGTACCAATTGTTGGACCTAGATACTCTAAAATTGCAGAAATATTGTTTGCTAGAATTAAGAATCAAGAAGAACAGTGTATCTCTATTGATTAAACTAGATATTCAAAGAAAACATAAAGCAGTAAAATAATGCTTTGAATAACCAAATGCTTTTATTAAAAAGATGAACAATTGAAGAACAAACGTAATCTCACAAGAATTTGCATATAGTATAAGTCAGCTCCTTCAGGTAATTTGAACATGAGGCGGAGGCCTCCTTTTATACGCCTAGGTCTAACTAACTACGCTATAAATTAGGCGTGGAACTCCGAGATAACTAGTCTGCATCCTTATCTTTGACTTTCCTTGATTAGAGGAGCAGACTTGGTCAAGCCGCCTTTAAGCTGTTAGATGCTTGCGAGAATGTCTGGGCTAACGCGTGCTTTTCGTGAAGAAGGTAGCCAGATGCTCTGCATGTACTATGCAGAGGCTCTTGGTCTTGGACTTGTTGCTTTGAGTCAAGCGCTTATGCTTTTTGGCGCACAAGAGTTGAACGTTAACGGAGATAGAGCGCAGGCTCTGTATAACGGAACCTTCACTCTGAGTAAGAGCTCTGGTCCTTGATCCTCTGCATGAGAGCTTTTAGCTAGACAACTTCAATAGACTAAGTCCTATTTGACTAGAGCAAGATACTTCTTCTTTACACTTTTACAAGTTTGGGGTCTAACAATGATCATTGGTTAAATTTAACCGATGAGGAGGAAGAATCTGAAGCTGTTGCACAAATATGCTTGATGGCTAGAATAGAAAATTGTTCTTCGGATGAAGGAGAAGAACAAAGTGCTGAAGTGGAAAAAGTGGTATTGGAGAAATCATGCATAAAACAGATGCAAAAGATGATGCTTAAACTCCAATCTTTCCAACAACAATTAAAAACAGAAAAAATGCTTTCAAATAATTTTGAAAAAGAATTACAAACGCAAAAAGAAAAATACATCAAATTATTTGATGAAAATGCTGGAAACTTGGACTGGGCTAAATCTTTATTATCTGAATCTAAAACATTTAATGAAAAATCCAATATCTTAAAAGCCAAATTATCTGATTCTAGGGAACGATATAATTCGTTAGAATTAGTTAATGAAGAACTAGTGGTTAAAATAAGTAAGCTTGATTTACAAATAATTCAATTAAATGAAAAACTGAAGTCTAAGGAAGAAATTTTATATAAGAGAGGGCAGACTGATCAAACAATTTTTCTGAACAAACCCTCTGAAACAAGATTTTTTAACCCTCGGGAAGGGTTGGGGTACGAAAATCCAAGCTTTTTAGGAAAAGCTTTATATTATACCCCGACTCTATATAAATTTGAATATCTTGATTGTTGACCCGAGTTTTCAATTAAATTTACAAAATCTTCTGATGAGGTAGAACAAGAAAAATATTTTTACCGTCAAAGAAAAGACAAAATGCAGGTTCCGTTTAATTATAAAAACTTAAATGATAACTACAAAAATCAAGACTCTGTACTTTCAACCGATTATTTTCACAGCTATTCAAAAGCAGAGCTTGAATCAAAACCTGCTGAACTAAAGTTTTATACTCCAACATTAATTTTAGAAAAACAATTGGTTCAGCTGGAAAATATTTTAAATGAAGAACGACTTTCATTTAATCAACAAAAACAATAATTTTTAAATAAAATTGAAGATTTACAAAATTCTAAAGTAAAAACGGAACATGTTGAGTCTGAGTATTTTTCGTGTAATAAATCTTTAAGTGAAGCTTCTGATTCAGAAGAAATAAATATTTTAAATGAACAAATTAATTTTTCAGATATCTTGAATTCAGAAGTCTGTTTGGACGATGAGATTGATCAGTTTGACTTCTCGAAGAAACTACCAGTCATGAAGATTTTCTTGTTAAAAATGATATTACTGAGGATTCTGATTTAGCTTTAGATTTAAAAATGAATTCTAATGAAAAACCTGTTTCCGAGGATTTGTATTATTAAAAGATTAAAACTAAAAAGAATTCGAGGAAACAGAAGAAGCTTAAAAATAAAATTAAGCAAAAAGTTCATCATTCATTTAAATCAGATGATTTTATTTTTTCTGTTACAGATAACGCGTTGAAGTTTAAGAAGGTTTGGAGGGTAAAAGAAGAAGAAAAATCTTCAACTCGACAGAAGAAAAATAATTTTACTAACTCTGTATTAAATAATTCGCCATTGAATAATTCTGTAAAAAGATGTTCAGTAGATGAATTGTTTGATATTAGAAATGGTAAAAATAATTGTTCTCCGTGTGGATTGAACGAATTACTTAAGTCTTTTACTTCTTTTAAGCCTTATCATTTCATGCATTCTGCTTTAACTGCTTTATCTAAGAAATTTCATTTTAAAGAACGTTGTTTGGTACATATAAACCACCAACGAGATCTGAGCTTAAAGGACCCAAACTAAAATGGGTACCAAAACCCAATTGATTAACTTTTGCAGGTTAACCGGCATGTGTGGTTCTTACACTCCGGATGTTCTAAGCACATGACTGGTAGAAAAGTATTATTATCTAACTATGTTGAATCTTTTGGAGGTACGGTAAGGTCCGGAAATGATCAATACACGCCTATCCTTGGATACGGTGACGTAATTTCTGGGAATTTAATGATAAAGAAAGTGTCGTATGTCGAAGGACTTGGACATAATCTGTTTAGTATTGGTCATTTTTGTGATAAGAATTTAGAAGTCTGTTTTGAAGCTAACCAGTGCAGCATCCGAACTACTGATGTTAAGGAGCTTCTAGCTGGAATCAGAAGATCAAATCTCTACACAATTGACCTATCCAACACACAAGTAGATACTAACGTCTTATTAATATCCAAGGCATCCTTTTAGCAGAATCTGCTATGGCATCGGCGTATTTCACATTTAAACTTCAAATATCTAAACAAGTTGGTTTGTGACAACTTGGTTAAAGGCATCCCAGACCTAGAGTTTCATAAAGACCATGTATGCGGTGCATGTGAAATGAAAAAACTGAAGAAAGCTTCACATAAGTTGAAGACAGAGTTCAACACCGAACGTCCTCTACACTTACTCCACATGGATCTATGTGGTCCTATGCGAGTCCAAAGCATCAATAGAAAGAAATATGTGTTGGTCATAGTCGATCAAATCTCTACACAATTGACCTATCCAACACACAAGTAAATATTGACGTATGCTTGATATCCAAGGCATCCTTGAAGCAGAACCAGCTATGACATCGGCATCTTTCACATTTAAACTTCAAATATCTGAACAAGTTGGTTTGCGATAACTTGGTTAAAGGCATCCCATACCTAAAGTTTCATAAAGACCATGTATGCGGTGCATGTGAAATGAGTAAACTGAAGAAAGCTTCACATAAGCTGAAGATAGTGTTCAACACCGAACGTCCTCTACACTTACTCCACATGGATCTTTGTGGTCCTACGCGAGTCCAAAGCATCAATGGAAAGAAGTATATGTTGGTCATAGTCTTGAGGTTCAGTGAGCTGAACAAATTCTCTGATAGGACTATTCGAATGGTGAGACGGGCGCTGGATATGAGGAGAGTTAATAATGATAAAGCTGCGGAGTCGGAGAGGATGAGTTCAAAGGATATATATTTGTTGATCAATGTGTAACACCGTAGCAACAAAACATCTAACTAACCCACAAATCATTAAAACCTGGTTTTAAACCTCCAAAACATACGGGATATAAATTTTAGTTAAAAACCACCAAAAATGTTCATACAGTTTGACCCAAAAAGTCATCACAACTAAAGATAATAATTACTTACAAACTGGATGAACCTAAACCTACCGGGACATAATAATAAACTACCCGGAATGTTTAATATATATATATATATATATACATGCCAAAATACTACAATTAAAACATGTAATCAAAGCTATATCAAGTTCTTCAAATATAACCGAATCAATTACTTCACTGGATCCTTTCCCTTGTCTAATTCTTTTCCTGAAAAAGAAATGTTGAAGAATTCGGATTAAGCACGAGGCTTAGTGAGTTAAATGAACTAAAAAAAAGAATATAAACATTTTATATATATATATATATATAAGAAAACAAACCGAAGACATAATTAATATGAGAAACCAGTCTCCCATACACATACCAAGGCATACCATAAACTCATTCTAAATATTAATTATAGCTTACATATTCACCTATCGCAAGAGTTCCGAAGATATCAATCATAACAAACGTGTCAACATATCATATATCCACAATACATCAATCTTAATGCATAGGACTAGCAGGGACCCACAATCATCATGCGGGTATGCCCGAGCCCCTATGCATAACCAAATAGAATACTAGTGACTAGCACGGACCCGCCTTCATCTCCCGGGTATGCCCAAGTCCCGTACTCATGCCCCTCCGAACCATTGCACAATAAGTACAATATACGAATGTCTCACCGGTTTCCCCCTCTTCACCCGGGCTGTTGACATCCATCGTTGCTTCCGGCATACCACACAAAGTAGTACCCGTACTCCCGGCATGACAAAGAAACCAACCAAGGAAAAAAAACATAACCAGAAGAATTCAAATATGTAATTGACCCACAATATGGAGTAATCTCAAGCGAAAAAAAAAAAAGAAAACAACAACTACAACAACGTATATGGTTGACCAAAGACCAATCCAACAAACTAAAAGAACATCCAAATCATGTAAATATAGAAGATATACATATATACACATAATACAACATAACTTGAATAAACATTTAACTCACCAAGTTTTTTTCCCGTTACCAAACGAAAGCTAGATTGAAGGTTACGTCCCAAACTCGTGTTTTACACACTAAGATACCTTCCAATAGCGTCAAACAAGCTCCAAATATCCCCTGGAGTATGTTCATTAAGTTTCATGAGCATTGGGTGCATATAACTCAATTTAGCCCCATCACTAGTTAACTTTCATACTTTAGTTTTTCTATTACAGCATGTGTTCTAGCCCTGTTTTACCGTACCTAAACTCAAAATTTCTCAATGACTTCTAAATATAAATTAAACTAGATTCATTTATATTTCAAATGGCACTGGTCTCACCATTGCAGAATGTTTCTTTGATTTTATATGAATTTTTAAAGTTGCTGCTGAAACAGTGACTTTTGTAGTTTAAAATGTCCAATTTTGATGCTTTTCTATCCAAATCACCTTCAAATGGTTCCAAATTCATAATTCCATCCTTAAACATCAAAAAATTTATAAAAATATCAAAATTCTTTCATTTTATACGCTAATTCCATGATTTGTCAAGTTTGACTTTCAAAAGTCAAACTTCATATATGAATCCTATAATTAATCAACAATGTCTTGTGATTTATCTATCATCCCAGCTACATAACTTGTTATACAATATTATATCATCAAACTAATTTCATATAAAACATATTCTTAGCAAACCCTAACTCTAACCTCAAATTCACATACTCAAATTGATAAAAGAATGAGATATACCTTTGAATCMTTGATTAATCCTTGAATAATCCTTAAGATTGAAGTGATTTCACACACTAAATGTGTGAAATCGCACCTCAAAGTTTCCAGAAGTTAAGTGTGTGAAAATGGGGTGAAAAGTGGGTAAAAATCGTGTTTTACCCTAGTTGAACTCGTCTTGGGTCGGGTTGACCCGGCTGGGTTGACCCAATACCCATTTTGACCACTTAACACAAGAAAAAAATCATAACTTTTTGCTCGGATCTCCGTTTTCGATGAGGTTTTTGCCTACGCATTCGTAACAAGATAATTTACAACTTGCAATAAAAATATTTCATAAAAGATCTACCAATAAAAGCAGTTTTACAGATTTGTACATGTTATGTTTTTCTTTGTAATCTTGTCGTTTTTGATTTTGAGCTCGGAATCCCATAAAACTTTTCCGACACCTCCAACAACTCCTAATAGGTCAAAAACTTAGTTCTAAAGCTTAACATCCTATCAAAAACCTCCCGATTAAGTATTGTGCGCGTAGTTCACCGAAATAGTACCGTAATTGAAAAACTTGCATAAAATGCAATTTACGCGACTTTTTCGACTTCCGACACTTCTAACACTTCATATTAACTTACTCAAAGGTGTTCCAACCTTTAGATCACCATTTAGATCATCCGCTCAAGATTTGGGTAGATTTTTCCTATTTAGGCACTTTAGTTATCTACCCAATTTTCATTTAGGCAAAGTACTTCATATTTTGAACCCTCACGTCATCTAATTATGTCATTTGTGGTGTTAGCATCAATCTTACCTTCTACATCTCATTCCAACTATGAGTTTTACTTATAGATCACTAGTATACTTAACATTTTAGCAAAAAAAAAATTCAATTAACATGTAAAACATGCTTTAGCATATAAGACATACTTAGAATTACTAGTTAAGCATATTTAGGAGGGTGGATGTTACACAATGCCTTGAATCTACTTAAGGAGAAAATACGATATCAGAACGCACTGAGGAGGCTGGAGAAGCTGCTCGGACTCAGAAAAACAAGATTTACAAGAGTTCGAACTTGAATCCAAAGGGGGAGAATGTTGGGTTGAAGCATGTGCGTTAACGTTGTATTCAAGTTCTCCTTTATTAAGCTTTGTAATAGTTAGGCTTGAATGTTTTCCTTAGTATAAATAGTGATTAGTCTTGTAATTGCCATTAACTTCTGCAAGTAATCTGATTAGTGCTGTAATATTCTCTCTCAAGAAATACATTGAAGATTGTTGATGAAAATTCTCTCTACTCATATTCTTGATATTCATCTTGAAGATTAATTCTGAATTTGTATGATTTTGGACATTTCATTAAATTATTGAAATAATAAAAGCTATTTACTTTATATTTTTTTATTTTTAATTTCTTCCATAAAATAATAATTCAAATAAAATTCAGTTTTTCATAAGGTATTTTATAATAATTAAGCATCACTGGAACCTTAAGATCTAGGCTCGAATCTTATTAGTAGTTCGATTTTTTTTCATAGGACCAGACCTTGGTTGCATTCGGTAGATTTTTGGAATCAGTTTTTGCATATCTCGCTGAGTTTTCACAGCCCCCTTTTATTATTTTCACATTTTTGGGGGAAAAACATGTTACTATTACTACGTACCAGTTATTCTCTTTTACGCGAATTGTTAAATTATTCTTATTGCTATTGCACTTTGGTATGTATGCTTATGTTAGTTTGCCTGAGTTTTATTTTGCTATCGCTCTTAAATCCCCGTTTTCCCTTACACTACCTATAAATTCATTTATTTGAACTGTTGGTAATTATGGATAGTGCAATTTGGTTTGACAACCCCACTTTTAACTAATGAGTTAGAAGTGCATTTTACCAATAACAAGAAGGGTCTTACACATGTGGAATTATTTCACCGATGAGGTAGGACATGAGAAATATAAGTACTCATGTTGGCGATAGAACATGTAGTCGTGGGGTGTGCTATCATTAGGTTTGGTAGTGGGCTCGTGGCTTTAGCATTTAAGCATACAATTTACCTTGTGCGTCACAAACTACCGGTTAATTATCCATTGTGCCGATTAAACCGTTTTGCGAGTTAAACTTCTTACTTATTATTTTAAAAACCTGTGAACTCATCAACTATTTCAGTAGTTGACCTCCTTCTTCGACATGGTTTTCAAGTGTTTGTAAGTAAGGTTGGCACCTTAGGAATGCATCATATGTGGCACCATCTAGCACGAGTTTCATTTATGTTATTTCCCTTCCGAAAAGTTGTAATTTTGTGACATTTTCTACCTTTGAACTTTCTTTCTTTACTATGGTTGATATTGTCTTATACCTTATGTTGTGAAACCCTTCAGCTGTTACACTTTGTGTTTCTGCTTTAGCGGGGTGTGACATCAAATTTTCTTATTTTCTTTAAAAATCTATTCAATGGCCAACTGGAATTCTGGCAATAGTATTGGTTCTCTCACCAAGCCTCCAACTCTTCAACGTGAAGAGTATCCGCATTGGAGGATAAGAATGGTGAACTTTCTGGAGGGGATGGGTAGAAATCTCCTCAAATATGTGATAGAAGGTCCCTATATTCCTCAAAATCTTGTCCCAAGAGTTCCTTGAACAAGCACTACAGAAGAAGTTGCTGCTTACTACATGGTGAAGGATGAGAGCAACTAGGACGAATATGACATAGAGAGAGTAGAGGCTGACATGAAGGCCAAGAGGCTGATCATAATGGCCATTCCCAATGAGATTTTTCAATCTCTGGATGCTTGTACCACGGCCAAGGAGATATGGGATGAACTGGCGAGCCAACTAGAGGGAGGAGTAAAAACAATGAAAAATTGAAGGGCGCAATGCTTAAACGAATACACAAATTTTAAAGCATTGCCTGATGAACCAATTCAGAAGACCTATGTTAGACCCCATAACTCTTATTGTAAAAGTAATGGAAAAATGTACAAGTATGGAAGTGCAGAGGACCAATGAAAGAAAAGCTGGAAGAAATCATAAGTGTCCAAGGCCAACTAGAGATGCGATGAATGGTTCATTGGTGCAATGAACAATGCATCTACATCACCCCTCCGGTTATTAATAGTTAGAGAATTCTACAACGTTTCAATCAGAGATATCCAAGGAAGAAGATTCCTAAAGACTCCTGGTTGAACATGATTCCTTGAAGACAGCTGGATTTCTATTTCGCTAAGAAGATTAAGATAATTTCCATATTTCTAGATAGATATATTTTCCTAGAAGATATCTTTTCCCTGGATAGTTATTTCTTAAAATAGATTACTAGTATAAATAGCCTTTATATGTCTTGTAATCATTAACTTTCCTTCTCGTCAAAGTTATTATAGTGAAATTCTTTGAAGCTTCATATTCTCTTGAATATTCTTTAAGTTGTTCTTCACTATTATTCATCCATACGATAGATTTAGRTTTTCATAACATAAATCTTCGTGTTATATTGAGAGATCTGGGATCAACCAATTGGTATCAGAGCAGATTGATTGATTTTCCAATCAAAACGATTAATTTGATTCTGAAAATTCAAAATCTCTCAATTTTTCTCCATTCTTAAAATTTTCTTCTTCTCTTCCAATTTTTTTTAATGGCCAACTGGATTTCTACCTACAGTGTTGGTTCCCTCACCAAACCTCCAACTCTTCAACGTGAGAAGTATCCACAATGGAGGATACGCATGGTGAACTTCCTGGAGGGGATGGACAGAAATCTCCTCTGGTCTGTGAAGGAAGGCCCATATGTTCCTCAAACTCTTGTTCCAACAGTTCCAGGAACGAGTACCAACGTAGACGTTGCTGCTTAGTACATGGTGAAGGATGAGAGCAACTGGGATGATGACGACATTGAGCGAGTAGAGGCAGACAGGAAGGCCAAGAGGCTGATTATCATGGCCATTCCCAATGAAATATTCCAATCTCTGGATGCTTGTGCAACAACAAAGGAGATATGGGATGAACTGGCTAGTCAATTGGAGGTAGGCGCTAAGACGAAGAAAAACCGTAGGGCGCAATGCTTGAATGAATACACGAATTTCAAAGCATTGCCCGATTAACCGACACAGAAGATGTATGATCGTTTCAACACATTGGTAAATCAATGCCGTAGAAACGACATTGCTAGGACCAAAGAGGAAAATAAGTTCCTTTTCCTCAAAAGTCTCGGTGATAAGTGGACGCAACTGTCGATGTCTCTCCAAGCAAATCAGGACATAGACAGTTGGTCACTTCATGATGTATATGGAACTCTTGCTGCTCAAGAACAAGATATTTTGAAGAGGAAGATGTCCTTCGGTGGACCTCTTGCCCTTGCAGCAGAAGAAAAGGAGGTTACATGGAGCTCTTCCAAAAGGGACAACAGAAGAGACTCCAAAAGGGAGAGATATCAGCCATCTTATGGACATAAGACAGTGAGATTTCATTAGAGAGATGAAAGGAGATAAGAAAGAGAAGACCGAGAGGATAAGAGAGAAGACAAAAGAGAAGGAGGAGATGGAAGGAAAGATGGCCTTCATTGCTACCGATGCGGGAAGATAGGCCATTTTACAAAGG
>NW_020202405.1:22821-34029 GCF_001531365.2 Cynara cardunculus var. scolymus
GAAGATTTTCTTAAACTAAAAGAAAATTTAAACTTTGAAAAATCTGAAAGATTAAAAGCAGAAAAAGAAGTTAGCTTCTGCAAAAGAGAGACTAATCTTCTTACTGAAGAAAAAGATGAATTGGTTAAAGAAAAAACCCGCATTGCATCACTGAAAAAATCAGAAGAAGAAAAAACTAATAGATCTGAACAAGAGAATCACTAAAGATTTAGAGAAGAAGATGAAAGCCTTGAAAGAATTTGAGGCAGAACGATTAAATTCAGTAACTCTTACAGATTTTTTTCAAAAAGAAAGGGAGATTCTTCATCAGAAGCGTCAGACCAATGAAATGTTGATGAGGAAATACCAAGTTGCCCAAAATGTCTATGAAAAATTAAATGGCAAAGGGATCTCCAAGGAATCGGATTAAATGATGTTGACTCTTTCATCGAGAACAAGAAATCCACCCTTGGATCTACTTTTAAACTTGGGTGTGTTCAAAAACCCGACTTTTATCCAGAACCCAAAGCTACTTTCAAAAGAGTAACAGTTGATGGAAAAACCATTCTCTTGAGGCAAGATTTTGAAAATGTGGTTTATGAGTGTAGCACACCTAAGAATTGTGATGAAAGGTTGATGCCACAAAACCAGAGACTAATGAAACCCTATCGTTAAACAAGAGTCTCTGGTTATCAACTCCACATGTTCATCATCAAGTGTCGCCGATGGAACGAAAAATCTTAGTAAGGATCCATCATCTGAAGGATCGATGAATAATTCAAGTAACCTTGAAAATTCATCAGAGAAATAAGAAGCGATGGAACTCCCAAAAGACTCTTCTGAACCGTCAACCTCAGAACCCCCTCTCCCAAGAATGTTCATGAAATTTTTGATTTTGAGAAATCTGCAAGAGACTTTTTTGATTCTGACTCTGAAGAAGAAATATTATGTGAATCGTCAAACATAGTTGTGGATAAGAAACCCCAAGTTTCGAAAACCCCAATGAAATCTGAACTCCCAGAAGCTAAGAATTCTCTAGCCCAAGAAAAAGGAAAGCTGAAAAATGTTAAGTATGCCAAAGTATCTTCACAAGGCCCGACCCTTCAATCTAAATTTATAAAGTTCACTCCTGAACAGAAATAGAAGTGGTCTTCTTCTAAAAATTCTAACCTGCATTTTTCTTCTCCTTTAGCTAAAAAGAAGAAGCCTCTCCTTAGGAAAGAAGTAAAACCCATGCCTGCCCATTCGAATAAAAATTCGGCACTAGATAGGAAGTTTGAAAAAACAACCAATTCTAGAATAAAACCTTTACCTTCTTCTTTTACTTCGAGTTCTTCAAATAAAAAGAAATCAGTTAAACACTCTTGTCCAAAAACTCCTACTTGTCGGTGTTTAACTCTTTTACCAAATATGAGGAATCACATGTTAAACCATCGCTGCATTTTTTTTGAGCATGTCTATCGATAGAAAAATATTAAATCTCATGAAAATATGAAAAATCCCAAGCCTGCAAAGGCTAAGGGCAAAGGAAATCAGCACAAGTCCAAGAGGGTTGATGAAAAAGAGGATGTCAAATCCTAGACTAACAGATGAGGACCCATCATGAAATGGGTACCTAAAACCCCTTAATTTGTCTTGCAGAACTAGCATGTGCAACCATGGTACATGGACTCAGGTTGCTCCAGGCACATGGCTAGTGAAAGAAGTTAGCTGTCCTCCTTCATCAAAAAATCTGGACTCTCTATAACTTTTGGAGACAACAGTAAGGGGACTATCAAGGTATATGGCACCCTCATCAAAGGGAACAAATCAATCGCTAAGGTGGCTTATGTTGAAGGCTTGAAACACAATCAACTAAGCATAAGCCAGTTCTACGACAAGGGTCTTAAGTTCATTTTCGCAAAGGTTTATGCATCATCGAAACAAAGCTCAGCCAAACCATCATTAAGGTGAAGAGAGAAGGAAATCTATATCTTTTGAGTTTTCAATCTTCTGTGGGTCAAGAAAATCTCTGCCTTGTCTCCTATAGGAGTGATGAAAATTGGCTATCGCATAAAAAATTCTCTCATATGAATTTTGATGTCCTGAAGAAGTTAGCCAAACAAAAGCTGGTCAAAGGGATTCTTGATCTCAATTTCGAAAAACACTACCTCTACTCAGCTTGTGAGATAGGGAAGTTAAAACAGGCTTCTCACAAAACCAAGTCAGAAACTTCCTGCTCCAAGCCCTTAGACATGCTCCACATCGACCTCTGTGGGCCAATCTCTACCTAGAGCCTCTCTGGGAAGAAGTACATCCTTCTACTTGTTTATGAATTATCAAGATACACATGGGTTGAATTCGTCAAGAAGAAATCTGAAGTTCCTGACCTCCTCATCGCGGTGATGAAAAGGCTCCAAGTGCTTCTACAACCTAAACTCATCAAAGTTAGAAGCGACAATGAAACATAATTCAAGAACACCAAAATTGATGAATATCTCATCAGTGAAGGTATCTCTCAAAACTTTTCAGCAGTCAAAACTCCATAGCAAAATGGAGTTGCTGAGGAAAGAACAAAACCCTTGTGGAAGTAGCAAGGACCATGCTTGCTTCCTCGGAGCTACCAATTTCTTTCTGGGCCGATGCAATTTCTACTGCCTACTTCACCTAGAACCGTTCTATCATCAACAAGAGGCATCGAAAGACTCCATATGAACTCATCAACCAATGACGTCCAAATGTCAAATATTTCCATGTCTTTGAGTGCAAATGCTTTATACTAAACGACAAGGAGTATCTTGGCAAATTCGACAAGAAGGTTGATGTCCTGGGGTACTCATAAAGTACCAAGGCCAACAGAGTATTCATCAGAAGGACAAAGATCCTAATAGAAAGCATCAATGTGTCCTTCGATGTTTCATCACCAATGACTTCTGGACACAACAGTTCAGAACTCGGGCTATCAAAAGGAGCCTTTGATTCAATTTTTTTTTTTCAAATCCATTGAATCAGAGTTGGCTCAATTATTTGAAGACCTCTTTGAAGAAGAAGCAGTCTCTGGACAAGCGCCCAATGAAAAACTACCTTCTAGAGTCGATGAAACACATGAGATCTCCAATGCTGGAGGTACAACTCTTTCTGAAACTCATGTTACTTCACCATCTACTTCTTCTATCTCTTCAGAAGAAGAACATCCCTCTAGAGATGATCTCTTTAAGGAGGAGCAAGCAGTTCCATCAACCGATGAACAACTCCATCCTGTTGCTCGAGAACCTCAATCTTGCACCATGTGGACAAAAGACTATCCTCAAAACCAGATTATTGGTGATCCATCATCCGGTGTCAAGACGAGATCCGCAACTGCCAATGAATGCCTCTTCGTAAACTTTTGAAGCATGATCGAACCAAAAAAGATTTCTAAAGCCCTACAAGATCCACACTGGATAGACGCCATGCAAGAGAAGCTACTTCAGTTTGAGCGGAATAAAGTATGGTCCCTCATGCCTCTACCTAAAGGGAAAATGGCCATTGGGACCAAATGGATCTTCAGAAACAAGAAGGACGAAGATGGCATTGTTGTCCGGAACAAAGCAAGGCTTGTTGCTAAGGGCTACTGCCAAAATAAAGGGATAGACTACGATGAAACCTTTGCTCCCGTTGCTAGGCTTGAAGCTATCAGAATATTTCTCTCCTATGCAACACACAAAGGTTTCAAGGTCTATTAGATGGATGTCAACTCTGCCTTCCTCAGTGGCAAACTTCAAGAGAAAGTCTACGTGCAGCAGCCCCCTGGGTTCGAAAATCCTAAGCATCCAGACTATGTATATTTTCTTGATAAAGCTCTCTGTGGGCTCAATCAAGCACCCAGGGCCTGGTATGATACATTCTCTACTTTTCTCATTGCCAATAGATTCAAAAAAGGTACCATAGACACAACTCTCTTTCTTAAAAAGCATAAAGGTGATATTTTACTTGTCCAAATATATGTGGACGACATCATATTTGGTTATACTACCTCCAAGTTTTGCAAAAAATTCTCAAAACTGATGAAAAGCAAATTTGAGATGAGTATGATGGGAGAACTAAGCTTCTCCCTTGGTCTTCAAAGAAAACAAACTTTAGAAGGAATTTTCATCAATCAGTCCAAATATGTGAATGACCTTCTAAAGAAATACAATATTTCAAATTCATCATCGATGAGAACTCCAATGGCTACAAGAGATAAATTGTTTGTTGATCCATCAGGCAAAGTTGTAGATGTAAAAGCCTACAGAGGCATGATTGGATCACTCCTGTATCTAACAGCTAGTAGGCCATATATTATGTTTGACACTTGTCTTTGTGCAAAATATCAAGCAAATCCTAAAGAGTCTCATCTCTCTGCAGTCAAGAGGATCTTTAGATACCTCAAGGGAACCCCTTCATCGGATCTCTGGTATCCAAAGAACTCTGGCTTTGATCTAATAGCTTATAAAGATGCATATCATGCAGGTTGCAAGCTTGATAGAAATAGTACGTCTAGAAACTGCCAACTTTTAGGGGACAAGCTGATGAGTTGGACATCCAGAAAACATAATTGTGTCTCAACATCTATAGCAAAAGCAAAATATGTTGTTGTTGCTAGTTGTTGTTCACAGATGCTCTGGATGAAAACCCAACTGAAGGATTATGGATTTGAAAATGAAAAGATCTCTATCCTTTGTGACTCCAAAAGTGCCATAGCCATCTCTGCAGATCCTGGCATTCCAAGACCAAGCACATTGATGTCAGGTACCATTTTCTTAAAGATCATGTAGAAAAGGGAACAATAGAGATGTATTTTGTTCCTATAGAGATTCAACTTACTGACGTTTTTACAAAAGCACTAGATGAGAAAAGATTTATATTTCTTGTCAGCAAGATGGGTATGCTGAATCTCACCACTTAAGGCAAATCAACCTTTCTAACAAGAGATTCTCAAAATCTCTAGGTTATGACTAAAGTGATATATTTAAATGACCCTCTTAACCAAGTACTATAAACCAGAGCCTCTGGTTCTAAGGACCAGAGCCTCTAGACAATTAGATATACTTGTTTATATTTGTCCAAAAGTTTTCTCTTTGGAACCAAAGCCCCTCTGGTCCAAAGAAAGGACTTGGTGTTTTTCACTAAGTCCTCCCTTTCCCAACCAGAGCCTCTAGATTCCATGTCTTTAGGACCAGAGCCCCTCTGGTCCAACTTGGTCTCCACTCATTCTTTTTGCCATGCATTAAACTTAGTTTTTCCATTCATTTTGCAACCAGAGCCTCTGGTTCCAATGACCAAAGCCTCTGGATTCCAAGTTCTTTGGGACCAGAGCCCCTCTGGTCTAATTTTGTCATAATTAGTTATCTTTTTCCTTGCATTTCATATCATTTATGCAACCATAGCTTCAGATTCTAAAGACCAGAGCTTCTAGATTCTAAGTCTTTTGAACCAAAGACCCTCTGGTGCCATAGACCCTCCATTCTCATCATCATTCATATTCATCAAACCCATTCTTCACAACCAGAGCCTCTGGTTTTATAGACCAGAGCTTCTGGTCATCAATTTTTTTTCTCCCTTTTTGGTTCTAGGTGGAGTTTTTACTCATTCCACATCCCCTTGCATCGTTTGAGGGGGAGTCATGAATATACCATCAACTCTTAAGGATCCAAATTGAACGAATAATCCCTCTGGTTGTACATCCCAATTCAACCAGAGACCCTCTGGTTCAATACCTTGGTTCTTTAAATTTTGCATTTTCCCACCCAAAGCCTCTGGTTCCACTATCAAGAGCCTTTGGATCCCAAAAATGCTACCTTAATGGAGTAATTTATCCCTTGCATTCAATCAGAGCCCCTCTAGTTCCTCTTGAAGTGTATATTTTTATTCCAAGGGTTTAAAATGATGACCCAAAGCCTCTGGTTCGTCTATCCAAAGCCTCTGTCTCATCAAAACCCAACATTCCATGATGAACTTGTTCATCACACCAAACTAGAGACCCTCTGGTTCCCCCCAAATGTCATGACCAACTATAGCACCTCTGGTTCCCTGACAAATCCAATTTTTCCCAAAAACCCATCTTTAATTGAAAATCTTTTTAGGATTATACAAAATTGCAGCTTTTGTGACTAAAAACCATACAACATGGGTTTTTAGGAGATCAAAATTTCGTAATTTGTATTTATCTTGCAATTAGATGGAATTTTAAATTTATTTTTTTTTGGACTATATTTTTGAGAGTTATCCATTAGGATAATTATTAATTTTTAATGAATAATCCTACATACCCCAAACGCCATCATTCCACACTCCTGACACCCCAAAAATCATGTTCCCTAGAAACCCTCCATATTGCCCTTCCATCCCACCCATGTTGACACGTGTCCCTATCAAACCTACACCATTATGATCGTGAGCAGTCTTTATGGCTCACGATCAGACATCACTTTCATGTTTTTCCCAAATGTCACCCACCATCATCATATTACCAATATTTTATTATTATTTTGAAAACCAAACCTCTCGCCTCCATCTCACTATAAAAACCCATCTTCCTCAACCATTTAACCTTTACGCTTACAAAACACTCTCAAGAACAAAAGCTCAAGAAACCTGCAACTTACGACCTGTAACAATGGTGTCTTCCAACTCACACGAATCCAACAACAACGACAACCACATACAGTAGACTGGTGCAGACAGTCGCGCCATCGTCTTTCTTCCCATCAAGCCAAACAACCACGCAATCACCTTCGTCCTCAACTCTTTGAGGACAGGTTCGCCATTTTGATTGAGTTCTTCCAAAATTGCATTCTTCATCCGGCCCTCACCCTCTCCGACAACGAAGTGCCGATCAAGTATGTTCAACAATATTGGCAGACTTGTGACTTATACCTAGAGAACCATGGAATCATGGGCGACATTGATGTCTCCAATGACATGGTTTGTTCGATCAAGATCTCCCGAACCAAGATCTCCAAGGTCCTCTTCATTCCCACTTGACAGGAGCTCAGGATTGGACAATACGCGGAACCAACAACTGGCCACGACATTCTGCAATTCAATAGAATGTTGGGCTACAACCGGGAGCTCCAAAATGCCTCCAACTTCAAGAGACAGTACCTTCCATCCATGTGGAATGTCTTCTTCAGCGTCCTCAATAGAGCTCTCACATGCAAACTTAGGAGTATGGACCAGGGTAACATCAATATCATGACCATCATGTATGGTCTTTTCTTCAACTTGCCTCTGGACTATGCTCTCCTGATCTACAATGAGATTCACGCTGTAGTGGTGGAGAAGAACAAGCTCATGGCTGCCACGAAGCCTGTCACATCGGTGCTCTTTCCTCGCTTCCTTGCACTCTTTATTAAGGACATGATGAAGGCGCACAAGTTGCCTTGCGATGAACCATTCACCTTGCAATAAGTTATGAATGGTCATCACCCCACCATTTCCAAATATGGCCCCGTGGAGAGGCCCTTGTCAAGGGCCATGCTCAGTGTCATTCCAGACACCTCAACTATCTGTAGGTCGTACGAAAGTTCTCTACTAGCCCAACAACTGTGGCTAGCTACCCCAGAGAACATAGAGCCCTCCCCAGACAATAGCGACGGATCACAAGGTGAGAGGTCTTCATCGGATGATGAATCCATTGATGATGACACTCCTCCCACCACCCTCGGCCCTATGCCCACTTCTATTCCATCCCCAACCACAACGCCAGGCAACCACATCATCTATCCCTGGCGACCAAGGACAAAGCCGAGGAACTCCATCATCCATCACCTCTCTCCCAACAGAGGGGTGATGAAGAAATAAGAGCCACTTATCCTCAGGGCTTGCCACTCCCCACACACACAGAAACATTTATTGCTTCTAACTTTGATATCCCCATCGATCGTTCAGAGTGGTCACCCCTTCATGCACGCACACCGTCTATACTTGGTCTAGCGAAGGGGAAACACATTTACTTCACTTCATTGGACTCTGAATCTGATGAGGAAGAGGAACATGTTGCAACATCTCGAGATAGTTCCTCTCTTGAGAGCTATCAAGGAGGAGTTAGAAGTCCTCCCTTGCCTCAATCTCCACAAGACATCGATGGAGGCGCCTCAGGAACAGAGGCACAACCTACAACATCCGTTACTGTAGGGGTTAACCCAATTGCAGAGTTGGTCACAAAGGCCGAGTTCCATGCCTTTGCTGAATTGATTCAGCGGTCCTTGGATGACCTTAAACTCACCTAAGAGAGGATTGCTGAATCCACCCCCACCATCGATCTTTCATCGATCCAGCAATCCCTCGTGTCTCTTGAAGCTCAATCGAGGGCCAACACCACCATAATCCAATCGTTCCAGTGTCTGATGGTGCAGCAGTAGAATTATCACACCAACCTTATGACCATTAGACATGATTCCATCACTGCATCCCTAGCCGCCCTCTCGGCACAAATCACCGCGAGCGATGCATCCCTTGGCACCCTTACCAGCCAAGTCACCAATATGGCCAGTTTCATCACCTCCCTACCCACCACCATAACAGCTAGTATGCCACAAATAACCCCTCCTCCACCTCCCTCTGCAGCACCCACCCCTGATGAATCCTTCACCGCCTTTGCTATAGAGGTATGCACCCTCATCTCTTCCATCACCATACCTACCCCTACCTCTACCTCTAGTTCCACCTCCAAGATATGGTCACGCAGGCCAACCTTTGCGCTCTTACTAAGGCCTTGATCTCAAACTTCAATAAGATAAGTGCCAGGTTTGCATCCAGAGCCGCAGAGCCTAGTAAGGCCCTCAAGAAGAACCTTGATAGCCAGCAAGAGCGCACCAACTCCTTCATCCTCTCGATGGAAGGAGCGCAAAGAAAAGAATCGATAAGGAAGTATCTTGCTTCCCTTAGGATCAATAAGAAGAGGAGTCGTGCTTCATGCTCTATCAGCCGACCCCTAAAAAGGCTGCGACATGATGACCCAGACCAGGATGATTATGGTCTTGGTCCTCATGATGGGAGAATGATAGTCCTCAAATATGATCAATCTTCAAATATCTTCAAACATCCATGGCAGATCTAGATTTTCTTATAAGAACACTTGGAAGGAGATTGAGAGGAAAAGTCAAAGTAGTCAACTTTATTATACGTAAATGAATATTACAATTGAGCTCATACCCTAATTACACAAAGGACAAAACCATTTATACGATCAAACTTGAACCCTTCAAAGTCAAAGTCAAACTATCAGGAAAGTCAAATACGGTGACTTTACAATAATTATAGACAATTATATATTTTCAAAGGACCCTCCATTACAGATCACAGGAGGTTCCTGTCCATTCCTTCAAAGAAGTTTACCATCCTTATCCTCCATTGTGGATACTCTTATCGTTGAAGAGTTGGAGGCTTGGTGAGGGAGCCAACACTATATACAGAATTCCAGTTGGCCATTGAAGAATTTCAGAAGAGAGAAAATTTACGTTTTTTTTGGTGATGATTCATGGGATGATGATTTGTCATCTCCAGCTGTCTTTCATGGGATGATGATTCAACCTTATCTTCATATCCTCATCATATGCCTTTGGTTGAATTACTGAAGAAAACTCTAAGTGTTGTTAACCAGAGGGGTGATGAAGATGCTCTTTCCATCGCATCTCTAGTTGTTCATCGACCCTTTGGTTCTTCTCCAGACTTGGTCAATTCTGCCTTAATGTCTTCATCGGTCTTCTGGTTCTTCATCACTTATTGTTCTCCATTACTTTTACACTTGTAAATTATGGGGTCTAACAAAGACGAATACAATTGATACTGAAATTTAGTCCTAACATTCTCCCCCTTTGTATTCAGGCTTGAAAGAATTCACACACTTTGAATCTCTTTTGAACTTTGTCTCTTTAAGCACTATATGACTTCTTCAAAACAATCTTCAATTTGAAATCTTTTGATGATCGTTTGTTGAGAAAATCTTCTAACATTCTCCCCCTCGAATGTAGAACAGCGATGATCTTCTCTTTTAACAATGTAGAACAATATCTATAACAATCTTCAGAAAAACAATCTTCAAGATACGATCTTCAAATAATATTCAGACAAATAAATCACTAACATTCTTCCCAAAAATGAACTTCTTCAGATAAAATTCACAAACATACTCTTCGAAATTGAATGATCTCTTCAATAAGAAATCTCTATCAGTAAACTTTTGAAACAATGACCTTCACATTCAAAAACTCTCAGACATTTTAGCACAGGAATAATCTTTAGTAATAATCTCCAGTCATACTTCTTTTGAGTCTTTTGCCGACTTTGATGTTACTCTCCCTTGATCTTATATAACATGCTCCCCTTATATCGTTCGGAATTGGTCATTTCATTCATTATTACATACTTCCCCTGATGAAATGAGAATCATTACTTCATACTTTAGAATGAATGAAACCTTCAACAAGAACCGTTAATTCATAAAATTGTAAGCAGATTTTTTCAAATCCACTTGAATAATCTTTACAGATTTAGAGGAAATGGGAAAATAACAACCAATTTCAACATATGAAATTGTTTTCACTCTTATAAAATGATTGGTCTGTGAGTATAAGAGATATACTCAGTACAACGGATGTACTGTATATATGAGACTTTATGAGGTTCATCTCACCAGGTCTTCCATTCAATCATCGATATCTTATAAAAGAATATCTATGAATGTTTCGGCATGTAATATGCAAAGTTTGTGTAGTGTAGAAAGATAAAGCAACATATGCTTCTATTTAGTCTCAAAAAGATAAACCGTGTGGACTACACAAATTTATCAGACTCAATTAGTGATCAAAAAGACTTGAAGGGGGGGACATATATCCTTCTGTTTCAATATCTGTTGGACCGTATTACTCAGTTCAGGGTATTGAAATCTTACTTGATTAAATAGATAGACATTGAGTATGCAGCGGACAGTTGTAAATCAAGCAGGTAGAAATCAATGAGAGCACAATGAAGAACTCTTGAAGAACACAGAGAAAGAATGCTTCATATGATTTTCACATAGAAAATGTTGACAATTACAAAGTAGAAGCCTTGTTAAAATACAAAGGCCTAAAGCTGCTTTTATACAAGCAAATAATCGCCAAGACAGATCTAGACGAAATATTTAATCTAAGCCGTCCAAATAAAGCAGATTACTGACATGATCACGTGTTTAGCACGAGCAGCTAATAAACCTAAGTACATAGAGATCCTCACAGAAGACTAACT
>NW_020202406.1:0-9121 GCF_001531365.2 Cynara cardunculus var. scolymus
TATTATGTACCATATCCATCGAATTTATTAAAAGATTGGTGGTCTGTGGTGAAAACAAAGCCAAGAGGGGTCTATGACTTAGCATCGAGTACCCCTGAAGTCCGGTCGAATGATGAAAATATAGACGATGAACAGTTTTTCCAGGAAAATGAACGAATAACCCAACATGAGGGAAACGAAGAGGTTCAAGAACCAATCCAGCTTGTCACAGGAGAAGACAACATCGAAGTTGCCAACAATTGTCGCGACAACTGGCATGTTGATGAGAGTAGTGACGAAGAAGAGGAGTTCCAATACTCGGATAGTGACTCTGAGGACGAAGAACTTGACTTGTTTGATCACTCATCAGATGATTAGGCTTCATTTATAAATTTTAGTCTTAGTAAACTTTGTGTAGTTGTTTTGAAATTTTATTATTTCCATTTTTAAATCTTCATTAGTAAAGCATTGTTAGACATTTTCAATTGTGTGAAATATTTACTGTATACTTGAATTATTGTTGTATGTTTTCTAACGTTGTTTTGTAGAAAATCGATAATGTCGCGTACTCGGATTACCGGCAGTACACCTACCCATAGTACAGGTAGAGGGTCTAGTAACGCTTCGGCACACCTGGAGGAGATTGAGTCTGGTCGTGGTAGTGCTGCTCCGGAGCCGCTTCCAATATTAAATATTTTTTTAAATATAAATTTAGAATTATTTTTAAAAAAACTTTCCGGCGGATTTCCGGCGGATTAGTCCGCCGGTAATGTTTCTAATATTAAAAATATTTTTTTAAATATAAATTTAGAATTATTTTTAAAAAAAAACTTTCCGGTGGATTTCCGGCGACCTTTTCCGCCGGTATTTTTTAAAATTAAATATATATTAATTTTTAAAAATATGAATATTTTTCCGACGAGAAATGTTTCCGGCGGAAATTTCCGCTGGTAAATTAAATTATTTTTTTCTAAAAAAAAACTTAACCATTTTGTTAATTTAATCAAGATTTTTTAAATAAACCGGTGAGGAATTTACGGCGGCCGGGATCCGCCGGAAAATGGTAAAATCCGCCGCTTTTGCCGCCGAAAAACCAATCACCGGCGCCACTTTTTCCGGCGGATATAGCCGCCGGAAAAAGTGCCCTTTTCGTAGTGCAAGTAACTTTTCGGTCTTAGTAACGTAACTTGTTTTGCAAGTTTTGTTACTTGTCTTGCAAGTTTCATCAAAGTCAACCACTCTTTTCAAGGTTTTCATTTGTCACATTTTCATCTCATCAAGTACTATTTTACATCATGTCTTAGATTAATTTTAATTAATAATATTTAGTTATTAGTAATTTAATTTCAGTCTTTTACATTTCAGTCTTTATATTTCAATCTTTTACATTTCAGTCTTTACATTTCGGCATTTTACTTTACTGCAATTTACTTTTCTGTATTTTAAATTTCAGCAATTTACTTTCAGTCATTTATATTTCTGTCATTTAATTTCCAGTATTTTAAATTGCAGTATTTCCATTTCTTGTAATTTAATTTCTGCAATTTACTTTCTGCAATTTACTTTTCCATATCAGTTATTTACTTTTCAGTCCTTA
The DNA here is from genome assembly GCF_001531365.2 of Cynara cardunculus var. scolymus. Classification (NCBI taxonomy): domain Eukaryota; kingdom Viridiplantae; phylum Streptophyta; class Magnoliopsida; order Asterales; family Asteraceae; genus Cynara; species Cynara cardunculus. The sequence continues at coordinate 1,577 of NW_020202406.1, forward strand.
CATCCTTCGAGAGAAGAAACCGAGCAATGATAGGCTAAACGCCTTAGCTTGGGGTGTAACGGGAAATTAAGACCAAAGTCGATGTGAAAGTACAAATGTGTCTTATTAGCATTATAGTCTACTATTTATTTCAGGTGCTTAATATTTCATTTGATGATTACATTAAAATTAATTGACAACTAATTTTGTGTATAAAAATTTATTGACTTTTAAAACCTGAGGTAATAGGAACTATAAATAGCTTTAGTGTCTGACAAATGCTATACTCCTACGGTGTAGGATGGTAACATTGTGTTGTGCTAGGATTCACGACGTCTAACATAAATGATATCGTATCGATAGCACGTTGACTGGTGTGTACTCTTGAGAGGTCGTCTGACCCGATAGTTGATACTATCATAGTTATATAAAATCATTTATTGATTTTAGATAGTTATGACAGGAATGCTATGTTACCTTTTTGCTGAATCATTTGTTTAATGTCTTAATCAACTGTTGCACCATGTGCTTCTTTATAAGATTGATATTTTCGTAGTTGTTAACCAAATCACCCAATTTTAGATAAATCAAATCCCTCGTTTCGCCATCTGAAATTAGTTTTCATAAACTGGACTTTTGAAATAACTTTACAAGCTATTTCTGTGGGAACGATATCTGCTACTTATATCATTATTACTTGTTACGAGATAACAATAGTTCAAGGTGTATACTTGCGCCGAGTTCTATTTTTATGTTGAAATCTAAGGTTGAATAAACCGACGAGCAATGATTCAAGAAACGATCTTTATACCTCGAGGTTCAAAGTCCATTAAATGGAAATTGAGAAGCACTGAGGTTTTTGTTTGTTATACCTTTCAAGCCATATATATATTTCACCCGTTGAGTTACCCGAACTGGATGCAGGAATTCCAGGATTTGGTGTAGGAACAAAATTTGGATTTGAAGGAAGATTATGCGCTGCTTGTTGCATAGCCTGAATAGCCTGCTGGAGATATGTAGACATCATACTTGACATTGTCTGACGGACCACATCAGCAATATTAGGTTCACTTCCACCCCCCATTGGATTGGGATTGGGTTTGGGTTACCCTCAGGTTGAGATCTGGATTTGCATGAGCGACCACGTCTCGACATTCTAAAATAAAACAACATGAAAATCAGAATTCAAAACAGTTATAGATCAGAAAAATGGTAGATAGAATTAAAGTCTAGCATACCCGTTCTTATGTCTACCCATTTCTTACAGGTCAAGCTTACTGTATCTACAAGTCAAAACCTATGTTCTGATACCACATTTGTAACATCCCCCGTTCACGTGGTCCGGAACGAGCGGTGTCACTAACGGGGCTTAATTCAAATACACAAACATTGCAGAGCTACTAATAAACTCCAAACGTAGATTAACTTCTAAAACATGCTTTATAATCCAAAATATTACATTCTAACAACTATTTATAAACTTAGAATATTATACATCTACCAACAAGTTTACCAACTCCAAAAAGTCAAACGCTCGATCTCAAGTCCCGTCCCTTATCAGTATCACTTGGAACCTGCCGTGTCAGAAAACAAGAACACGACAGAGCACGGGGCTCAGTGAATAGATTGTAATATAAACTTGAAATAATAATACGTAACATTGATAATAAAGCGGAAGACTTAAAAATCAATTTAACTGAATTCATAGAAAATCAAGACGTTTCACAGTTCTCATTTCAAAATATCATTTAAACACAATATCAATTCTTGTAATGTTCATGGGGTGGCCAAACCACACGAACTATCAGGCCGGCATGCGAGCACACACCCTGAATCCCCCGTGAATTTAACCACGGTCACATGTGGGTAATCTTAGGATCGATCCATCCGCCCTGGAGCCAATAAATCAGCCTAGTTCACAAGGTGGGTTCACGTAAGCCACTATTGGGCCTAACTCTGTGGAACGAGTTCACCTGCAGGACGCCATGACTACAAAGCCGCCATAGAAGGCATCACAAATAATGTGCCCATTAACTGAGTTGTTCTGAAAATCAATAAAAATAAACATGTGCCACAACCCGGATGGCGTTCATAAAAAATGAAGCTTCAAAATACTTCATAAAACTCAAAACTACTTCAAAATATGAGAATCAATTTAATAAACTTGAAAGATTTAAACATACAATTCTATAGACTAAAATGATGTGTTCACGATAAAGATTCAAGAGTTTACGATAAAAATTCAAGAGTTTACGATAAAAATTCAAGAGTTATATATATATATATATATATATATATACGTAATTTATTGACCACTTTTAAGTTATCAATCACAAAGTGGTGAACCACCGTTACGAAGGGTCAGCTACAACAACTAGTTGCCCAAGGGTCAAAGAAAGTGAAATCCGTACCTTAAGCGGAATAGAGAAGTAAAGCACGATCAAACTGGTAAATTTCGACTTGCTCGCGTGCCTAACGAATGCGCAAATCGGTTATTACTTAAACGACGTAAAATCATATCCTAATTCTACTAATAAATTACTTAGGTCCTACATGTTTATAAACAACTTAAACTTCAAATAAGACAGCCGGATACACAYTGATAAATCGACTCAAAATTAGCTTTATATAATTCCGTTCTCGGCTTTTAACAGCTTTTGACCCTCATTTTCGTGAGCATTTTTACCCCACTTAGAGGTCAATACAAAAGATACTATCTAAATGAAAGTTGTAGTATGATATACTATGAAACTATCAGTTTTAGAATCACCTCATTTGGATTATCCATCTATTTTATACGAATTTTATAAAACAGCAGATCAATCCTAAATACAGTGCAAACAGCTCCGAAAACACACTGTTTCGAGCCACTTAAATTCATAACTGAATTTCGATCCTACATGAAAGTTGTAGTATACATTAAGAGGTTTCTAACTGCAAAATACGAGCTTATTCTGACTTACGGTTTGTAAGTTATACACTGTCAAAGTACGGACCTGCATAGTCGGTAAAATCCGATTCCGCAATTCCCGACTAACTTTTATAATCCAAATTCCATGATTCGCTACATTTACATGTTATAAACATACTTCAACATAGTACATCGTAAAAGAAGTCCAATGGTCACTAACATAAGCTTAATCATGCAATATTACTCTTTTCGGCATTATATCGAACAATTGGTGTGCCGTTAAACATATACACCAAATCTAACCATATTGAAACCATAATCTACCTTTTTAATTTCTACATCAATTTAACCAATCCTAACATTCTAAGCATGCAATATATCATACTTTTAACAATATTCATCCGTAAACTTAGACATAACATAATTTATAAATCAGTCTAAAAATGCTAATATAAACACCCTAAAAAAATGAATGAAATTTATACCTTTATGAAGGGTTCGAATAGTAGATTCCGAATATATAATCGTTACATCGATTCCTTTAATGATTTGACATGAAATTTAGAGAGAAAACCACAGATTTCTAGAGAACGAGGATTCATAAAGGGTTGTTGGTTTTTTTTACTTCATATATATGTATAAATATATATAGTATATATATAGAGAGAGAGAGAGGGGTTGGTTATTATACAACCTGTGACATTTGTGCAATCAATACAACTCAATCTCAACCGTCCATTTCATTTGATTAATATGTGATTTCATAGAAGTTTTGATTGTTTTCTAATATAAAGTATTGATCATAATTAATGAACTATATTCATCTTCTATAAATATTCAAATCATAATAAATGAACTCTCATCATTTTCATAAATATCTCAATTTATTGGATTGCATTGGTTGTACAAATGCGATGGATTGTATTTGAAACAAACTATATATATATATATATATATATATATATATATAATTATTAAGAGTTTAAAAGTTTGGCGGTTTTAACCCCTTAATAATTACCGACCGTTATTTAACTACGGTACAATTTTGGTAAGTTAATGAGAATGTGTTTTTAAATCTCGGGTCTTACAATATGATAAATCAAATACAAACCATAGAAATGTTACAAACTATATAAATCAATCTCAACCATCCATCTAGTCTAATGAATATCTGATTTCATAAATATATTGATTATTTTCTAATATAAGTGTTGATCATATTATAAATGAACTTTAATAATTTTTATAAATATCTTAATTGATTGGTTTGCACGACTTGTAACTTTTCCATGGTTTTTATTTGATTTGTATTATATATATATATATACATATGTAACAGTAGTAGTAAACTTGAATTATAAAATATTGTAATTGATAAGTGGTATATGATGTTTAATATATTCTCTTTATTAGTTTTTATCAAATATTTTATAATATAATATAGATACACATATATTTATGATACATAATTATAACTATACATATATATATATTTATAGACTTGAGATTATATGAGACCAATTTGTTTTTCGTGAAACACATGAGGCCACCTTTTTACACTTGAAATTTTACAGTAAAACACTGGGAAGGTCACCTTCACAGTGTTTCTGCTGTGTAGGTTTAGATTTTTGTTGTAATTTCATAGTATTTTGCTATAAAATTTCAAGTGTAAAAATATGGTCTCACGAAAACAGACTGGTCTCACGAAAACACAACCCTATATTTATAATATACAAATATAATTATACAAACACACACACACACACATATATTTATATATACATATACATATATATGTATATATAGCCAAATGTTATTTTAAAAAGTGGTAAACATTTGAGAACAAAAGAAGTGATCATAGCTCTTCATATGGTCAATATCGAATTTGATTGGTCAATAACTGCAGCTTTGATTGGTTGATAATTATGACTTTAACTGATCAAAAATTGTGGCTATGTAAAAAATAGAGAGGGTAGTTCTATAACTTTTACAAATAGCCGACAAACGGGTTTTTATATGAACTATATGTTCATTTGTGAACTCATGTAATTCACATATGAACTATTTTAACTTATTCATATATAAACTCGTGTGATTTGTATATGAATTAATTAACTGATTCACATATGAACCTTTGTGATTTACATATGAACTAATTAACTGATTCACATATGAACTTGTGTGATTCACATATGGATTAATTAATGAGCTCGCATATGAATATATGGTTTATATGTATATCACAAAGGCTCATATATAAACTCATTTGCCGCCTATTTGTAAAAAATTATGAAACTACTCCTCTATCTTCCGCATATCATGCGAGGAATTATCTGGTGCTTCACGGTCAAAACCGCAAATATTGATCAGATGAAGGGCTATAATCAATTTTTTTCCTTCTCAAATATTTATCACTTTTCAAATGAATATTTATATATATATATATATATATATGATTGGGTTCACATGAGACCAAGAGTTTTTCGTGAGACCCGTAAGACCAATTTATGTTCATTGATCAACTTTATAAGCTAATGATCTAATGGTCTAAAGTTGCATGGTGGTAATTTTGTAATTATTGAGAAGTCTCATGGCGTTTATGAATGTTCATATTGTTATATTGTAGATCTAATCCAAGGGCTGAGAATTGGTCTTACAAGTCTCATGAAAAACCATTGGTCTCACATGATCCCAAGTCTATATATATATATATATATATATATAGAGAGAGAGAGAGAGAGAGAGAGAGCTTGGTTCAAATTTTAATCAAGATTATTGTATTAACTTTGTTAACCAAATTCAACAAAAAAAATTCATCTTTTATCTAGGTTCATATCCATCTCATAACTTAATGACAAGGGTAAATATGTAATTTTAGTTTGTATGTAACTTCCATATCATTAATTGGGAGTTACAAAATCAAAAAAATCTCATAATTGTTGTTGATTTACTATTGATCTTGTTTTTCTTTAATATTGATTTATCTATCTATAATGTTCTTGAATTTGTGATTGTTAAAGAAGACCCGATTGTGAAGTTCTCGATATCGTTCAAGCTAATATGGATAAACTCATTGGAAAACAACTCGACAACAATGGGAAGGTTAAATGGTTTACGATGACAATCAGAATTTGAGTTCCAAAAGTGAAAACAATAATCAAAGTGTTTGTATTGGTAATGGATTAATATGTTATTGTATTTCTTTTAATCGAAATTATGTTGATTATGATGTTTTTCTGTTTTTTATAGTTCATATTGTGTTGGTAGTTTTTTCTTTAATATTTACTATGAAAAAATATGATATTGTGTTTTTTATTATTGTTCACAAGTGTTCATATTGTGTTCATATGCACACTAATTGCATATCTCAACATTGGTTTGCTACTGAATGTGTTCATAATGAAGGAACTATTGTTTACAAGCTGTTTATATTGTATAATTTTATTGTGTTTTATATATAAATGAGTAAATATGTATATATGTATATATATATATATATATGAGTAATTTCATTGTGTTTTTTATAGTTCATATTGTATTGGTAGCTTTTTCTTTGATTATTACTACGAAAAAAATATGATATTGTGTTTTTTATTATTGTTCACATGTTATCATATTGTGTTCATATGTACACTAGTTGCATATCTCAACATTGGCTCACTCCTGAATGTGTTCACAATGAAGGAACTATTGTTCACAAGTTGTTCACATTGTGTCCATGCCTGTTTTTTTCCATTTATTTTCTTTCGTGTAGGAGCTATTCTTATTATGTTCATAAATGTTATGCAGTCCAAGTTCATATATATGTCAATTTTTGTTCGTATTTGACACAATGGTTCATATATGTGTGTGTGTGTGTCCATATGGTTCTCACATTAATAAAAATAATTAGATTTTTTGATTTTGTAACTCCCAATTAATGATATGGGAGTTACATAAAAAAGAAAATTACCTAAATACCATTTTTCCATTTGTTCACATATGTTCTTTGAAATTGTAAATTTAAAAAAATAATTTTTTATCATGATTAATCACAACCGTTCATCGTAAGAATCAATGGCCAAGATTGGTTAACAAAGTTAACACAATAATCTTGGTTAACATTTGAACCAACCCCTATATATATCTATACTTATAATAAATAAGTAACTTGGATGACACGTGTCATCTTCTGGTGAGGCGGTTTTCTTATTTTCCCGCCTAAACATGTATCTAGACACAATTTACATTAACAGTTCAATTAGACTCATTTGAACATATCTAGACACAATTTACATTAATAGTTCAATTATACCCATTTGATTGATCACTACTAAAAAAATGTGGTTTTTTCGACGGCAAAATCCGTCGGAAATCCGTAGGAAAAACAACTATCCGATGGATATAGCCGTCGGAAAAACCCTGTCGTTAAATGCAAATTCCGTCTGAAATTTGTCGGTAATGTTCAAAAAAGTTTTATTTATATTTTTTTCTTTCCAAAAATAATTTGTTGGTCCCGAAAGGGTCTACAAGATAAAACACAGTTTGTAGAAGGTGGGATGAATACAAACACAGAGTTTTCAAATTTAAAATATATATTGATAGAGAAGATCAATACAGATTTTACAAGATTGTTTGCGGAAAGATAAGGTAAGGAAAACATATCTAAACAACCT
>NW_020202406.1:9505-11044 GCF_001531365.2 Cynara cardunculus var. scolymus
TTTGATCGCTGAATGCTGGAATGACCTGAAGGTCTCATCATCATTCGCTGAAGTTAGAGCAGTCTTCACACATATGTAGAAAGGTTCGTAATCACTGAATACCRCTTCAGATCACGTACTCGCCAGTCTCTAATCTTCAGTTTCAGTCTTCGACATTCGCTGAAGGTTCTTTGGTGTGAATGTAGTCTTCTTGAAGTATTGCTTGTCTCTGAGATTTACAAAACAAGTTCCTCAGCGATCACTGAACATACCAGTGTCTGATCGCTGGAACTGAAAATAAAGAAACAAAATTACATCAATAGATTAAAATGGATTATCATCAAATCACTGAGAGAGAGGATCAACATATATATATTTAAAAGTAGTTCAATTTCCGACGAATAATAATTTTTATAATAAAAAATTAAATTCCGTTGAAATTTATTAAAAAAAAGTTTTTTATTTTTTCTTATAAAACATATATATTTTTAAATAAATTTCGACAGATTTCCGACGGAATATAATTTTTTATTCGAAAATTACAAACCGTCGGATTTTTTTTAAATATATTTTTTTTAAAGGGAAAAGAATAAAAAAAGGTTTTCTTAAACATTTCCGAAGGAGTATAATTAAATATAAAAATCAATTAAAATCCGTCGTAAATTTTAATTAATTAACGTTAATTAATTTATTTAAATAAATTAGACCAATTTTGTAACGGATTTTCGACGGATTCGTGAAAGTATTAAGTAAGTAAAAAAAATCCGTTACAAATCCGTCGAGAAAGTTGTAGAAATAAAATCTTATTTTATTTTTAAATTCAGTGACGGATTTGTGGGTGATTTGTGGCGGACGTCGACAAAAGTTGATTTTTCTTGATTATACAGAGCTCTGAAATCTGAAGAGTTTTACTTCAGAGTTATTTCAAGAGTACAAGTCCAAGTCTGAAGTCATTCTTCAGAGTTATACTTAAGAGTTATTTCAAAAGTACAAGTATAAAGAGTTGTTCTAAATTTACTGCTAAGTTTAAATTCAACTTACTGATATAGTTTCATTTTTAAATTTAATTTTATTCTAAGTTAACTTCATTTTAACTAATTATTGATATAGTTTCATTTCTAAATTCAAATCTAGAAAATCATTTCAACAGTACAAGTCTGAAGTAGCATCATACTTTCGATGATCATTCATATCTGTAAGATAAGTTTCTGACATGATTTAATTTCTTTAAATTACTTCGTGTAATATACGCGATCGAACCTTGTATATATATATATTGATTAAAAGTTTAAGACATTAAAATGTTTATTATTATTATTATTATTATTATTATTATTATTATTATTATGATGATGATGGTTTTAGTGTATGGTTGGAGTTGATCTTTTTAAAGTCTTCAATAGACCTACCTTTTCTAGTATTATTTTTTTAATGGTTAGGTTGTAGACGACCTTAGAAAATTATATTTGTTTTTTTTATAACTAAATATATTAAATAATAATTAAAAAATTAACAATATAAAAATAATTGATATGATTAATAATAATTTTTCGGTAAAAA
>NW_020202406.1:11354-13734 GCF_001531365.2 Cynara cardunculus var. scolymus
TGATAAGAGCAAATGTTTATCCAAAAAAAATATAATCTCTAGTTAACGTTGTTACTGACCGAACCTCTTTCTGTGATAAGAAGATGATGTGTTGCTTACCGATTTTACCCTCCGAGAAGACTGTGATTGTTTTGGTATTAATTCTTTTTGCAAGACTTGTACATCATGCACAGAAAGATGTACCCACCCCTTTGCTTCCTCATCTATAAGAGGAGTAGACATCAAAGAGGTAGATGTCCACCCAAATAAATGAGGAAAGAAGGGTTTTAACATAGGTGGCGGGTGGTATCTTTTCATTAATTATAAATATTTTATTAAATATATCATAAATTATCAATGCCAATAGACAACACCATAATATATATTTTATTTTTATTTTGATAAATGTATCTATTTAATAATGTTTTGGTTCATTCAAACTAAGGATATAATCGTCATTTTTATTCAATCAGTGATTAATACATAAAAATTTAGTAAACAACAAACACTTATCCCAATCAGACCTCCTACTCGGATCATACCTCTTACCTCAATCAACGCTTTATTCAACTTATGTTCATCTAAACAAGTATCCAAAAAATAAGCTAACTTATATTTGTTAAAAAAACTGCCTTGGATATATGAAAAGAATACCATGGCCTTGTAACCAATGGTTTTATACAAAAATAAAAGAACTTTTAAATATTTAATTTGATTCAAAATTGTATGATACCTTCAAATTTATATTTTGTTCAGAAAATAAAAACATTATCGTTTTTTCAGTACCATAGAAGATCATATTATAACATTGATGGAGACAAAATAAAACGAAACATTAAAATAGAGATTATCTCACTGCATAGTAACCTTCTAGTGTATATATATACTTACATACATGCATACATACATATACGGAGGTTCAAACGAGAACACCTCCATTTTATGGAACGCGAGAACATCCTTATCACATGTGATAATACACGTAAGGGGAGCGAGTGATGTGCGGATGTCGTGTCATGCGACTTAGGTCACACCAAAGGCTGTATGCATCTATGATTTAATATAACACATGATGGTCTTGATGGATTATAGTATCACATATAATATCTTTTATAACATGTGATAGGGCTTAGTGGTGCAAGGGTTACTTGGCCTATAACCTAGACCGTGCCGAAAGTATCATATGTGATTATTTGTAGTAAAAAGGTGTTCTCACGTTTCGTAAAATGAAGATGTTCTTGTTTAAACTCTTATCTGTGAGTCCCTTATATGATCAATCTTCAATAAACCTTCAAATCATCAATGGCAGACAAGATTTTCATTCAAGAACATGTAGGAGAAGTAGAGAGAAAAAGTCAATGCATCCAAATGTGGTTGTGTGTCCCTGTTATGATCAATCTTCCATAAAATCATCAAACAACAATGGCAGAATATGCTTTCTATTAAGAACCCTAGAAGGAGTAGAGAGAAAAAGTCAAAGCTCCAAAACTTGGTCAATCTCTTCTATACGTATATGAATATTACAATGAGAATCCTACTACAATTACAAGATCTCACCCTATTTATAGGGTCAAACATAAAAGCCTAGTCAAGGTCAAACTACTATAAGAAAAGTCAAACACGATGACTTTATACAATTATAGACAATTTTATCTTTCAAGACGAATACAATTATACAACTGATTTTCAGTCCTAACATTCTCCCCCTTTGTATTCAGACTTGAAAGAAATTTGCACGCTTTGAGTCTCGTTTGAACTTTGTAGCTTTACGCTCTTTATGTCTTCTTCAAAAACCAACTTCAACTCGAAATCTTCAGACAATCAATTGTTGAGAAAGATCTTCTAACATTCTCCCCCTCGAATGTAGAACCGCGATGATCTTCTCTTTTGACAATGTAGATCAGAAACAATAACGAACTTCGAAAATAATCTTCAGTAAACTGTTATAAAATGGATCTTCACATTCAATAACTCTCAGATATTGTAGCATCGGAATAATCTGCGTAATCATCTCTAGTCGCACTCCTTTTGAGTCTTTTGCCATCTTTGAATTTACTCCCCCTTGATCTTTACATCAGATTTCCCTTTATAATGTTCAGAAATGGATATTTCATTCATTATTACATACCCCCCCCCCCTTATGATGAAATGAGAATCATTCCATCATACACAAGAATGAATGAAATCCTCCGTGTAAGCCGTCAATTCATAAAATAGTAAGTAGATCTTTGCAAATCCACTTATTTAATCTTTTCAGCTTAAGGGAATGGGAAGGTAACATCCAATTTCAACGAATGAAATTTTTTTCAATCTTATAAAAAGATTGGCCTGTGAGTATAACAGATATACTCAGTACAACGGATGTACTGTATATATGAGACTTTTTGATGCTCATCTCACC
>NW_020202406.1:13978-17656 GCF_001531365.2 Cynara cardunculus var. scolymus
AGATAAATGAGTAGCTGGTGGGGTTGTGACAAGAATTGTCCTGGGCTTTGTCTTTTTCAATATTAGTCTCCAAAGAATCGAGAACAAATAGATTATGTGGTCTGCCCGGATTTTAAAAGTTTGGAACAGAATTCTCATATTCTTTTAATCCTGACACAACTCTCGTCAATTCCTTTAGCTCACAACAACTACCCCTCTCATTTTCATTTTAATCTTGGCACACAAACCCTTTTTGATTTAAAGCTCACTCAAATATGGTTGTCCTCATGGGTAGGTTTGTCGGTTCTGACATTCCATTGAGGTATTTCTGATAAGCACTCAGTCCCTCCTAAAATTACATTTTATGCTCAGATGATCACAATGATTGATCAAAAATATTATTGCAGAAAAGCACAATGATCAGATAAAATTTGATCAAGAAATTTGGCTTTTAAGCATAATCAATAAAGGAATGATGCGACACCAATTAGATTATTCGGTATATGAGAGATAAATGAATGAAGAAATGTAAGAATGAGTTTACAGATTCTGATATTCAAAAAATTATTGAATGTATACCAATTAAAGTAAAAAAAATCAGAAAACAAACTTTGAATACAAACGAGCGTATTATCACCGAAAATGATTTTCTTATAAGAGACGTGATAATAACAGTTTTAAATATAGCTGAAACAGGTATTGGAGTTATATACGATGAGAAATTACGCAAGTAAAATCTCAGAAATACTTGTTCAGAACATGTACTCGTTTCAGAAAACAATTCCATTTCCAAAAACTTTTATTCAAAATTTCTAGAGACTCCCCCTAGAAAACAGATTTAAGTAATGTTTCAGTTAAGCTCAAAAGAATAAAAAAATGGAAACATTTTAAGCACAGGTTCTAAACTGAGTGTTAGAAACCACACTCGGTAACACACGGGTTCTGAACTGAAGTACTCAGAAGCCTCGTTTGGAATAGATTACAACTCCCTATGCATTGGTGTATCACTGATATGATATTCTGATCAGCACAAAATTGACACACCTGCAAAACCAGATTAATTAGATTTTGGGTCCTATTTTGTTAGTATCGGGTTGGGGTACATTGAAACTTCCAAACCATCTATTCTTATTAGATATATTCTTTCTAGCACTGTGAACAGGATGATCAGGAATAAAATATGATCTGTACCAGTAATTGTGATCATACATGTTATTACCTTTCGAACTGTTCTGATAGTTGTTATCTCCATGCCACTTGTTGAACCTTTTGTTATTGACAAAATCATTGGTTTTGCATGTTGAGAACATAATTCTTCTCTTACTAAGATTGATCAGATCATTAGTGGATCTCACAATGCAAGGAAGAACAGAGTTAGTAACAACAGGTGTATAAGATGAAACAGAATCAGCTTTATTAACCCAAATGCTTTTAGTCTTAGAAAATTTATTGGGTGATCTGATAACATACCCTTGATAATACTGATTAGAAGAACGAGAATAGTTCTTAGAAACAGTAGATTTAGGGCTGCTTGAATAACTGTTCGATTTGGAACAGTCATAGAAGCTAGTTTTATACTATGATGGAGAACCAATTGAGCTTTGTGCACATGAAAAGTCTTTGACTTTCTGTAAAAGCTGGTCTCTCTCAGCAGTAACTTAATAAACTTAATTTTAAGGTCTGTTCTCATCTTCAGCTCAGTTTCAAGATATGTCTTCAAATCAGACAATTTGCTTGTAGTATCCAGGAGTTTACCTTCTAACTCCTTCTGAAGCATTTCAAACTTTCTCTTCTGATTTATTAACTCTCTTTTTTCTTCATCTGAGCTGCTCTTATCATTMTCCGAAGCGATGTCAAGCCACTTTTTCTTATTAGCAAGCTCCTTAGCAATAGATGTATACTTCTTTGAAGTATTTCTCTTTTCAATAACAAATTGCTTCTTCTCTTCGTCTAAAGCCTTCTGCTTTAGAGCAATGCTTTCAGATAATTTCTGTAATTGGCTTTGACAGTCTTCTGAGATGTCATTCTTTTCTTTATCATTCTTGGCCCGTTCCAAGATGATCTGCTGCTCAAAATCAGATATTTGCTTTAAAAGCATTTTTGCATTAAGCTCTAGAGAGTTAATCTTATTTTCATAAGATATGCATTTAACTCCAAACCTTTTCTCTGAATCACACATTATTTTCTTTTCCTTTTCAAATTCCATTCTTTCAATACTGAAGCTCTTCTCAGTTTTCAGAGCTTTTTCCTTCTCTAAGTCTAGTAATTTATGTAGCTCACTCAACTTACTCTCAGATTTATCAGTTAAGTCCTTTGACTCTTTACTATTTCTCCCAAAAGAATTCCTTTTAGTTTGTAGCTCTTGAAGTTTATTGAACATGTCATTATTAGCTTTACTCCAAGTTCTCAAATCATCATCATAGTCTTTCCTCACCGAACTCAGAGTTTTCTCAAGTTTATTAATTTTATTCATGAAATCATTCTCAACTTTTTCCAATGCTATTTTATGATTTTTTTGAAGATTCGCAATAAATTCCACATTATCATGATTCTCATAGAACATATTAAGATATTTCTCCTTATAACTCTGTAAGCTCTTGTCCAACTTTGTAATTCTCTTTTTCAACTCCTTATTCTCTTTTTGAAGTAAATTTGCCATTTAGACAAAAATAAGATTGATCAAATATAGAATCTATGCAGTTCAAGAAAAATGATTAAAGAAATATAGAATAGTAAGCAAGATTACAAGATAATCTATGAGGAACCAAGTCTTTCAATGTTAAAACCTATATCACTCAAAAACTGCTCACACTTTGAGATAAATCGATCACACCTTATCTCACTTCCTAAACAGCTCAAGCTAAGAATAAACCGCTCAATAAACAGCCTATATCCTCTCAAGATTAAACTTCTAAACCTCTCACTGCATGAAGTTAATCTGGTCACTGCATGGATGAAAATCAATTACTACAAGGTCTTAATCTGCTGTAAATCGCTCAACACAAAGCCTTAGTTCGCTCAAGATTGTTTTCAAACACTCACAGCAAAGAACACACTCTAAATCGCTTACCACCAGCCTTAAATCCGCTCAACACAGAAACTGCTAATATGCTCATCAAATAGTTCCTTATTCGGTCAACAAACAGGCTCTAAATCGCTTACTATAGGAAGGAAATCGCTCACCCTGTAACCGAATTCGCTTGATCCTAGCTTCCCTAATGTCCGAAATTTGCTCAAGCTGTAACACCTCCAAATCCATACATTGCATATAACACATATTTCATATATATAATACATGTTTTTCCCACATAGGTCCATAATACAAAAGTCTTTAATGTAAAATACGCAACTCATAAAATTCCAAAAGTACATGTTCTTGCATCCTAACATCTATGCTTCCAAAACAGCTAAGCACATAGGGAAGTAATTCATATAATGCTCTTTCCCTTATTATCTTTACCTACACAAATAGTTTTGAAAACACAAAATGAGGGTTAGACCTGAATGTCTAGTGAGGTTCTCTTTTATGTCCTGCAGGGTGAAGATCACCAAAACATTTATTTCAAATAATTCATCTTATGTAGCAAAACTAAAATCATACTGCTTCGGTCCATCGAGCCTCTGGTTCCAAACCACACTTGGAATATATTTCAATAACTAGGACCAGAGCCCCTCTGGTCTCTCTTCCAGAGCTTCTGG
>NW_020202406.1:18628-33336 GCF_001531365.2 Cynara cardunculus var. scolymus
AACTCAAATCCTTTTGTATCCTTTCAACAGGATATCATTTCAAAATTATTTTAAAGAAGCAACCTCTTCTTTATCTTTCCTAAAATGGGTTTAATACACAAATATATAACAATAACACCTTTAAACTATCAAAATAGTTTTACCATCTTTTCTTCAAAACCAATATCAAAACCCAATAGTTTATATAATAAAATATATAAAGATTCTAGTCATCAAAAACTCACAGTGTAAAATCAACAGTATTTATAAAACTCACAGTTTATAATCAACGGTAGTTTAAAAACTCACCTTAACAATCACAGATTTTGCAGTTTTAAAACACACAGCAAATCACAAGTTTTTCAAACAGCTTTGAACAAAATATTCCTTCAAGAATACTTCTCACCGCCACAATACTCTTTTTATCTTTCAACAGATTTTTCTTTAAATGAAATGATAAGGTAAAATCTTATCTTTTTATTTCTTTAAATACTCTCACCAAAGCGGTGAAGATTATTTTAATTATAAAACTCATAGGCGGTGAAAGATTTAGCCAATAGAAATAACCTTGGGTGGTGGGTTTTTCATTATAAAATTCATGATTTCTTAAACATGAAGGTATAAGTTTTTAAATAATATAATAATGTTTCCACCAGAATATCTTATCACAAAATGCACCACCTCATGTATGCTTCACACCACATGCATATACGTATAAATTACATACATATCATGCCATCTTTTCACATATATGCATGCACAATATCATGTTCACATTTTACATATATAGTTCATGCATTTCTACTTAGATATGCATATTTCACGTAATCCACATAATAAACACGTATAAACTACCTCAACCCAGGTTATCTCAAACCTGGTTATAACACAAGCCTAGCTTTCCCACTTGATTAAATCAATAAGTACATCGCTCAAGATACGGTTGCTTAAGAAATTAAGTTAAACTCGCTCAAGACTCTTTTAAACCGATCAATTCCGCACAAGAGGTCACTATGTAGCTTAATCCGCTCAAGAATAGTTTCTAAATCGCTCAAAGTCAGGTGTAGTCAGATCACTGCATGGAAATACTCCGCTCACTGCATGGTCTAAATCGAACAAGGCAAGCTTCTAAATCGCACAAGCAATGAACATAAATCGCTCACAATCTAGGTGATATCGCTCACACAGTCTAAATTACTCTCTACAGTGTAATCCGCCCACTGCATCATGATTCATCACAACTCAAAATGCTCACATCATAGCTTCTTAAATCGCTTAATATATGGTCTATATTTGCTCAAGAAGATGAGTTAAATCGCTCAATAAACAGATTCTTAATCATCTCACTGAGTTACTAAATCGCTCCCCTCAAGAAGATAAATCGGTCATGCTAATAATTAAATTGCTCAAGCTTGCTTCTAATCCGGACGACAAACAACCTCTTACTGCATGCAGTCCAAACAGGTTAACAAGAAGTTATAAATCGCTCAACAAAAACAGTAAATGCAGTCTCTAATATGGTCAACTAACTAGATTCAAACGAAAAAGACAACCAAGATTAGATCAAAACAGTTCACAAACACAAATATTATAAAAGTTTATACAAACTTTGGATCAAACTTTACCTTTTTGATGAGTTTTCACATGAACATGAAGAACATCAATATTTCATAAACTCTCCAGATCTTTACTTTCAAAGATAAAATCATGAAAATGAAAGAATGAAACAGATTCACAATTTAAATCTGTACATAATGAACACAATTTTAACAATCAATTGTTCAAAGATGAGAGATTTATGAGAAAATTTATGAAGAAAAGAATGAACATTCAAGAACATATGTATGAACATAAAGAATAAGAAGATGAAATTTCCAGAAAATTATGCAATTCATGACGATTTCTTCAGTCAGATTTCCTGCAAACGTGCTCTGATACCAATTGTGAGTCCCTTATATGATCAATTTTCAATAAACCTTCAAATCATCAATGGCAGACATGATTTTCATTTAAGAACATGTAGGAGAAGTAGAGAGAAAAAGTCAATGCATCCAAATGTGGTCAACCTCTCTATTACGTATATTGAATCTTACAAATGAGCTCTTACCAAAGACTACAAGAAACACCCTATTTATAGGGTCAAATATAAAAGCCTAGTCAAAGTCAAACTATACACACAAAGTCAAACACGATAACTTTTATACAATTATAGACAGATTTATCTTTCAAGACGAATACAATTTTATACTGAATTTCATTCCTAACATTATCTATACTATATTATAAAGCATTTAACAAAAACTCTTAAAACTCATTCTTTATGCATGAGTACTGTTTATTAATGCACATTACTTAAAATTTAAGATAACAAGTATATTGTGCGTAAGTACAACTTGGTAAAGCTCTATTTTTTAAAACGTATAACTAACTGCAGATAAACATGATCAAATACAGGATAAACATCTTTATAAGGGTGCGTTTGGTATGCAGACAGGACAGGACAGAACAGGACAGTTGTTCAGTGTTTGGTAAGACATGACAGGACTGGACAAAACTGGTTAAAATGATCAATTTACACCCAGTGAGCTGTTTAGTGTTTTTCTAACTAAATAACCAATACAAATGTTAACAAATATGGTGTGCAAAATATAACTTACATCAAACCACTACTACTTGTAAAAATACATTTGCAAAAATATATTTGTAAAAATGCATTATTTCATAATCAACTAATGATATATGAAAAAGGTAAATATAATATAAGCATCAAGAATCTATTATCGAAGCAAATCTATATGCATTCCATTCTAAGAAGAAAAAACTACTACCAACAAGCGCACAACCAATTAAAATAGATTAAATATTAAATAGTATAATAAAATATAAACATCAAGAAAACAATTTGGCTAGTGATCCTATATAGTATCATCACATTCACAAAACTTGGAGTCTAGAAAACAAAAGAATTCACCTATCACATATACAATCACTCTTATAAGATCAAAATCGAATATTTACTACTCTGATCAAGGAAAAACATACAAAACTCATCGAAAACAACAAATTACATGCGTGAACCTTACACAATATTTTGACGGTGATAAAATCAAGAAAATTTTTTATGTAATTTATTAAATTATAATAGAATAGTTATTGTTTATAACAAAATATATCATTTGAAGTTTTCGTCAAATAATTAAAATGACACCAAATAAAAAGTTTATGTGGTTTTCTATTTTTATTTTTATCTCTTTTCTACATTATTTTTTATTTTTAATATATAATAAATTACATAAATTAATAAAAATATAGAAACCGCATAAAAATAATATTTTGAGGACAATAAAATGAAAGTTTAAGAAACATAAAATACAATAAATAAAATTTAAATAATGAATAAAATGTAAAAGAGAGACATATTTGATGTTTTAGAAGAGAATTAAGTTTTAGTTTGAGGTTATATTGGTAAAATATAAGTATGTTCCACCTTGTTCACCCTGTTCCATGGGGTAGGGGTGGAACAGGCCTGTTCCACTTTGTTCCTGTCTGTTCCACATAAAATTCATGTCAAACATGGGACATGGATCCCTTTCCTGCTCTGTCTTGTCCCTGTCCAGTGTACCAAATGCACCCTAACATATAAATATAAAAAATTTAAAATATAATTAGAATAATTATTGTGTTCTAACAGAACCATTATCTTTATAAAAATTATATTGTTAAAACAAAAATAAATTACATCGCTATTAGACCTAAATGAAATTAGAATAAAAAAATTGAATTAAAAAACTTGTACAAAAAATGAGAACTTTTAAATAATTAATTTGATATTAAAATCTAGATTATTTTTCAAAATTTCATGATATCTTCAAAAAAAATATTCAAAAGTAAAAACACTATCTTTCTCAAAACCACATACATTGTATTATATCAACATAGACAAAAAATAAGACGAAACATTAAATTGAAGATGTATTTCGTTGCATTGTGCGAGTACCCTTCTGGTATATATATATATATGAGGACCAAAAAAGATTAATAACCTTGAGGACTAATCTAATCTATAGATTAGATTAAATCAAAGGTCACTAAAAAAAATAAGCCTATTTGAAATAAAAAGGTAATATAAGGGTATTTTTGTCAAAATTAGAAGAAAATTGAATGACATTTTAAGATTTTTAAAACCAATAAATGGGCTAAACCCAAATCCATATATTATAGTTGAAGATGGTGTTATCCCCTTCCACCATTACCAGAAACTTTTAGTGGTAGCAAAGACTTTCTCTCTCTCTCTCTAACCATGGTGTTATAAGTTGTTGCCTTGTTATCAAATATGGCGGCTTCACTCTGAAACCTATCTGGTTCTAATGGCGGTTCCTCCACTTGGTCGCTCCGTCCATTTTCTTCTCTCTCTCGCCACCTCCCTCCATCCTCACCCATCGCCTCATGTCATCAGCAACTTATCCTTCTTGATATCACCTCCTAAATGGAAAATTTGAGGAGGAAGTTTATGTTGAACAACCTCCAGGGTTTCTTGACCCAAAGTATCCAACTCATGTCTATCGATTGGATAAAGTTCTTTATGGATTAAAACAAGCCCCTCGTGCATGGTATGACAATCTTTCTTCATTTCTCATCTCTGAGAAATTTGTCCGTAGAAAGATTGACCAGACCCTATTTTTTAGGAAAGTCAAGGATCACATCGTTCTAGTCCCAATTTATGTTGATGATATTATATTTGGTTCCACTAATCCCTCTATGTGTTTCGTTTCTCTGAACGCATGAAGAAAGAATATAGATGAGCATGATGGGAAGATTGACATATTTTCTAGGTCTTCAGATTAAGCAATCTGATAAAGGAATTTTTATCAACCAGAGTGAGTATGTTAGGGATATATTGAAGAAATTCGACTTAACTAACAGTTTATCTATGAAGACTCCTATGGCTCCTTCTCTCTCGCTGAATAAGGATCCAAATGGAAATCATGTAAACTTTACCGCTTACAGAGGAATGATAGGTTCCTCATTGTATCTTACAGCTAGCCGACCTGAGATCATGTATTCTAATTGTCTTTATACAATATATCAATCTAAACCCAAAGAATCTCAATAAACTGCCGTAAAACGCATATGCAGATATCTGAAAGGTACTCCTAATATGGGCCTTTGGTATCCCAAAGACTCAGGTTTCGACCTAATTGATTATGCAGATAGTGATTTTGCAAGTTGTAAGACAGATAGGAAGACCACAGGAGGCTGTTAGCTTTTTGGTGGAAAGTTGGTGAGCTAGACAAGCAAAAAACAAAACTTAGTGTCCACATCAACTGCTGAAGCTGAATATGTAGCCTTTGGAAGCTGTTGTACCCAAATTATTTGGATAAAAAATCAGCTCAATAATTATGATCTTCAACTCTCTAAGATCCCTATCTATTGCGATAGCACGAGTGCCATTGCAATTGCAAATAATCTTGTACTTCACTCTAAGACCAAACATATAGAGATCATGCTATGAATGGTAATATTGAACTTCACTTCGTACCACTGAGTACCAACTAGCTGACCTGTTTACAAAACCTCTTGATGAAACAAGATTCAATATTTTAATCAGCGAACTTGGAATGTTGAATGCTGAGGATTAATTTCTTCAGCTCTAAGCATGACTCAGTGATACATAGTGAAATGATTCAGTGTTTCTAATCTATCACTGAACTCTTAATTAAATGTTTTTTTTCTCTCTAAGGTATGTCTATTTATCTCTTATTTTCTCAAAACTTAAAACTATTGCTTAACATTTTCTTTAATCAGTGATCAAAATGTTTTAAAAGAAAAACGATGATGAACAGTCATATTTTTATGACGTCATTAAACTTTTAAAATTAATGGACTATTTCGCAAGTGTCCTTCTAATAGAAGTTTGTCCATCACTCTTTCTACCCAATCACCTTAAAATGACATGCAATGAAATCATCATTACACATCTTTTATGAAGCGTTATTTTTTTCTCATCTCTTTCTCTCTCATCTCTTTCTCTCTCATCTCACCTATAGATACCTCTCTTAGCCTCTCATTTTTTCCCTTACACGAACATCTCAATACATAGACATTACATACCCAGTTCATTAAATCCATAAACACCGTTGGAGCATTTGTTAAACCGAACAGCATGACCAAAAACTCATGATATCCATATCTGGTTCGGAACGCTGTTTTGGCAATATCTTCATCTTTGACTTTCAGTTGGTGATACCCTGACCATAAATCGATTTTGGAGAAATAACTTTTTCTAACTAATTGATCAAACAAATCATCGATTCATGGTAAAGGTTATTTATTCTTTATCATCAGCTTATTCAGTTTCCGATAATCAATGCACATCCTCATTGTCCCATCATTCTTTTTAACAAACAGCACCGGAGCACCCCAAGGTGAAGTACTCGGTCTAATAAAACCCTTATCAAGCAATTCTTTCAATTGGGTCATTAATTCTTTTAAGTCTAAAGGTGTCGGACGGTATGGAGCTTTAGCCACTACTGCTGCCCTAGGCGTCAAATCAATTCTGAACTCCACGGATCGATCAGGTGGTAAATTAGTCAGATCTTCTGGAAACACTTTAGGATATTCACTAACAATAGGAATAGATTATTGTTTACTCTTTTCTTTTTTTGATTCGACCACATAAGCTGGAAAACTTTGACACCCTTTCTACACACGTTTTGTGGCTTTCATGACAGATATCAAGCTGTTATGATGATCTCGTTGATCACCATATATCAGAATCAACCCTTTTCCCTGGTAAATCAATAGCGTACATCTTTTTGTTGCACACAATATTGGCCTGATTTTCTGCTAACCAATCCATGCCCACCACATCATCAAACTCTCTCATCGATACAGGGAACAGATGAATTGGCAACCCGAACCCCTCAATTTCAATTTTACAATTATCAAAAATACAGGTAACAGATACTTGACTATTATTAGCAGTATCAACTACTAAGGTATAGTTAAGGGGCATAGAATTCATATATAGACACCTAGCATATAGAGGCGATACAAATGAATAATTTGCACGAGAATCAAATATCACTTTGGCATAAACAGAGTTGCGCCGCATCTAGCTCAGCGGTTTCTTCAAAAGAGATGACGGATGTTACCACATTAGGGGTTTCCTTTGTCTCTCCTTTTGTCATCTGAAAAGATTAGCCCCTCGCCCTATCCGACTCACATCTTCAGATGTTGACTCCCCCACGTGCACTCGAAGTATTTCCACCCAAAATCAGTCTTAGAGCTTTTAATTGAGGACAATCTGGCTTGATATGGTCGAGGGAATTACAATAAAAACATATTTTAGGAATTCGGAAATTCCTAGACAAGTGCCCCGGTTCCCCACATTTATAACACTTCCTTTGTTCGAAATTACAGTCACCTTGATGGACACGGTGACATCTCTGGCAGGGTCTTTCACCAAATCATTGAGCAGGATGATTCTCTGTCTTTGCAAATTCGGGTCTTCAATATTCAATCGAAGACCCTTCTCATTTTATTTTCTCAACCAGCTTCTCCTCCCCTTGCATGTTTTCATTTCTTTCTGTCTCTACAGTATCTACTGCCAGTAAAAATGTAGAAGGATTCATGGAAATCACGAACTCTCGTATTGAAGGCTTTAACCCCCAAATATACCTTTCGACTTTTAATGTTTAGCAAATCGGGAGTGCTCAATAAATTTCTCAGTATAATCTCTTACCGTCTGATTACCTTGTTCTAACTTTAAGAATTTTTCTTCCAGTTGTCTGATAGCTGCTTTTGGAAAGAACTGCTCCCCTAATCGGTCAACAAATTCCATCCAAAACATTGTTTGCGAAACACTGGGTCTTGCTAGCGATTCAACATCCCACCAGTACAGTGCATTTGACTTCAGCATTGACACATCAAATCTGACTCTATCTTCATATGAACACTTAATTTTATTAAATACATATTTTATCTCTATCAACCAGCACATTGCCTTTACCAGGTCTCTTTCTCCAAAAAAATGTTGGGGGTTTATAGGTTAAAAACATTTTGATATCACTCCCTTTAATATTTGTAGAATAAGCTTGGGGGTTTATTTCAACCCTTTCTGTTTTTACCTTAACCGGTACTCCCAAAATAGATGTCAAAGTGTTTATCAGTTTGCTCATTTCCTCTACTAACATGTCCCGAGTAACATACTCAGGATGTTATATTGGTTCTTGATTCACATTTTCCTGAATTGATTCACCCTGGTCTAGATGAACTTCAGGGTGATTGTTCCTTCCTCTCCCACGACCCCTTCCACAGCCTCTACCCTGACCTCTTCCTCTGCCTCTGCCTGTTGATAGATTTGTAGGAATATTTTCAGGCAAACTCTCCCTTTCATTCGGTCTAATGAGAGCGATCCTTTCAGACCTTCGTGAATGACTTGTCATCCGTAAATTTTCAAGATTTCATATTCACATAATCATATTCCCAAATATAATAAGGTATCCAAGTACAAATATGTATCTGTAAATTCATAATTACATTGACTAGTTGTAATTTGAATTTATTTTAGATATCGTTCTTTTAACCCATCATATTTATTCCAAAGGTTCTACATACGTCAGGGACCCTTAATATGCAAATAATACAGTTTAAGTCTAGGCATCATGTTGAATACCTAAATCCCTTAAACTCAGACTCTGATACCAAACTTGTAACACCACAATATCATATTTGCATATAAACATATATTTCCATGTATCAAGAAATATAATTTACATATTCAGTCTCAAATTCTTACAAAAGAATTTGAAAAAATAGCTAACAACTTTTTCCATAACAACTCTATACAACATATAAATACATAACAAGTATTTAAATACAAAAGAATAATATGTTAGCCCAAAAACCCATGCAAGCATAATATAATACTTCATAATTTTTCCTTTCCTTTATCATCTGGTTGTGCCCGACCTGTAATGCATATTTTTTAAACACAAAATGAGGGTTAGACTTTGAGGTCTAGTGAGAATTCCCTTTGATGCAATTACAGGGTGAAAAATCACCAAATCATATTTATGAAATCATATTTATAACAATAACAAATATATATCATTTTGATATAACAAACCTTAATTATTGCATCCACATACCAAAATAACTTGATAAACACATTATGGGTAAAACTTGTCGCATCATATAGAAAGTTTATACAACTTCTCACATCACATGGATGAGACACACCCATGTCCTTGCAATACACTGGTTCAAGAATATCAACTCATTACATCACATTGGTGCAATAAACTCAGCTTGTCGCATCATATAGGTGCGATAAGTTGATTTTGTCGCATCACAAGGATGCAATAAACCATTTTTCTCATCACACAAGTGTGATAACCACACTTCATCGCATCAATGGGATGCGACAACTTTACGTTATCGCATCACACAGATGCGACAACTTTAAGTTATTGTATCATAAGGATGCATTAATTATGAATGTTTGATTATAACTCAGATTTTATCACTCATGATTTTGCCACCCTTATACTGGTATACACTTCTCCTTCATATGCCACTCTTGTCCTAATATACACCTCTTCTTGATATGCCACACTTATCCCAATATACTCATCTCTTTGATATGTCACCCTTATAACCAAAATACACCTCTCTTTGATATGCCACACTTATTCCCACAAATGATATAATCATAACAAAAACCCATAGTTTTGCCAATTATGGCATCAAAACAGCTTTGTAACAGCATCAAAACAGCTTTGTAACAGCATCTCATATAAAGAACCATACGGTTTTACGCCTGGTTTCCATATAAGGAAAGTTTGTAAAATTAAACTCACCTTATGATAATATAAGGAAAGTTTGTATGAGGATGAATTAACACAACAACAAATTTCATGTAGAAATCACGGAATCAATTTATGTTTCCCATTACAGGCTTGTTTGTTTTGCACACAAAAACACACACACACAAGTTTTATCAACTTTCCTTTTTTACTTGCTTTTCCACATCCCCATGAGATAAAAACAATTATCTCATAATAATACTCTTTTAAAATAATGAGGCGGTGGGTTAAATATAATTTAAGCACACTAACACATCAAGTCCCTTAACTTTCTAACACTTTTCAAATACCACGTAGAGCTTAATAACCAAACAACCGGTTATCACAGAATAAATTGGAATATAATAATAATAATAATATCTAATTATCATATAAACTATTACCTTTATCGAGTATAACTTTGTATACATAACCTTAAACTTCATTTTGACACATACTTTGAGATCTACTTGATAATACCTACTCATAGGCATGATATTATCATACATTTTTCTGAGTTTTATGGATTTCCATTTTAGTACCCCATGTTTAGTAAATCTGATCTCGTGACCGAAAACTAAATTGTGTTCAAGATATGAAATCGTGCTCTCTTGACTTGTACCTTAGGGGACGTTTACCAAACACTTACCTGGGGTAAGCGCTTACCAAGTCACATTACCTCACTGGATAAATATGGTAAGGACTAAGAATCATATCCGGTAAGAGCGAGACAAGGACCATGAGTCTTACCCGGTAAGTTAGGGCGACGACTCTTACCACGATAAGCACTTACCGGGTGAATTGTTGCATATAGTGTCGTTTTAATGGACTAAAATCTTACCTGGTAAGTAACTAATAGTGTAAAATTTTACCGGTAAGCACTTACCGGGTAAGTGTTTAGTAAACGACCCCTTAGTCTTCAAGAGTTGTTCATTAAGCCAAGGCCAAGTTCATTTAAGGACTAATGTTGGATGAAACAATCTTGGTTAATACCAACATTATAAAGGAATTGTCAAGGTGGGGATTAAATTGATTTTAAGCTAAAGATCAAGGGTTATGTAAATATTCAATATATATATATATATATATGTGTGTGTGTGTGTGTGTGAGTGTGTGTGTGTGTGTGAAATTAATTTAATTCTAAAATTAATCAGATTCATTTTTTCTCCCTATCATCTCAAACCAATCTCTCTTTTCTCTCTCTAAAAACCCTAAACCTCACCTCAAAACCTCAAAATTTCTTGTTAAATCCTAATGTTTTAAAAATTGGATGTTAGAAATTAAACTGGGCTCAAAATAAGGTAAAAAGTTGAGGATTTGAGATGGAATATCTTCAATTTGGTGCAAGGATTAGTAACTCTTCACAAAAATGAAAAGTAACCGGAAAGAGAGAACCGTTTTTAAGCTTCGAGTTTCATGTTATATTTTCTAAAACACCTCCAAGGTACGAATGTCTACTTCGCTTCAATACATAAGTAATCAATTGTGGTGTTTATTCATTCCTTGAAATCTTAATCATGAATACTCTTAAAATTAAAGGTTATCAAATTGTTATCCGGAGTTCTTTTTGTGTTGTATGTGATTTTTAGTTTAATGATTTGAGTATTTGACAACTTCGACCCATTATCGGTATATTTTAAAATCTATTGTCGATTTTATGATTTGGAACCTCAATGGTTTTATTGCACTAGCTATCTGATGTTTAATTTTGATTTGATTATTTGAGTTGATATTATTGAATTTAACTTTGACTAGGCTTAACACTCAGGCCACGGGTGTTAATACATCTCCATGATGGCTAAAATAGTCATATGACGTTCTCGTAAAGGCTATGGCGAAGCCAAATAGAGAACGCTAGATGCATCCTTTGAATCAAATACTAGTTACATTGATTATCAAATAGAGCCGAATATCAATATTACATTGGTTACCAGATAAAGCTAAATACTAGATACACTCTGGTTATTGGATAGAACCGAATACCAAATACCCTCTGGTTATTGGGGAATGAGATGGGGTAGTGTCCGACACTTCCTTTCCATTACGAGGCATGGTCGGACTGATCATCCATCTGGAGTAGTGTATCCCAATAATACGAATGACCTTATGGTCTTGACTTTTATTTATATGAGTTCACTTTTGGTAGTTACACTTAATGCAATTTTAGCTTTTATCGTAATGTTTTGTTTCAGTTAAGTATTTCCCATCTTGTATATCTCGTGTTATTATTCGTTCACTGGCAAATTTTGTTCAGCCGAGGTTTTGTTTTGTTTTACCTCGACGGGATCAGGATCTCACCCAGGGACAGAATGAGTGGTCGATATGGTTTAGGAGGCGAATAGATTTGTTCAATTAGTGTTTTGACTATGTAAGTCATGTAAATGTTAAATGTATGATTAATGATGGATGTAATCTTTTGGGAGTTCTCATAGAGCTATGTACTTTAAATTGCAAAATTTTGATCCACTACCGGTTGTGACATGCCCTATCATAGGACTAGTAGGACGAGGCTGTTACATCAGTAATCATATTTTCATTTTTTGTATCTACACCATCTTGATTTTTCGACATATTAAAATATGAAATTTGATATTCATTCTATAATCCATAAATGATATATTTTTATCGTCGTAATCAAATGAGTCCCAAAATAAAAACTATATCACTTTTCGAATCAGAAAGTGTTATATGATCTACGGAAATCATTCAGTCTAAAAATATATGCATTCTATAACTTATAAATCAATATGCGTCTTGAATTTAATAAAAAGATATATTCAATTTTGAATTGACCAAATAAATAGAACTTTATCGGTTTTCAAATCTAAAATTTGTCATGGTCATCGTCATAGATCATTGATCTCAAAGATACATTAACATTAGTACACTTCATAAAAATCCATATGATCATTAACATTGGTAAAATGATGTATTCAATATCGAACAAATCATACAAATAAAACTTTATCGTTTTTGAATTTGAAAGTCAGGCCTAGCCTTGGGCACGTGCAGCCTGTGCAGCCGCACAGAGCATCAAAGCCTAAAGGGGCATCAAATTTTTATATGGACCATAGTATTAGTTTTCATTTTTGGGCCTTTTAACCCTTTGGATTTAAAAATTAAAAACTTGGGCTTTAAAACTTTAATTGTAAACAAGCCCAAACCCAAGATTGAATTGGAACCCCTCAATCCTCATTTCACGACACGATTGACGGTACACAGCCTTGCACTTGCTGTTCGCCTGTTCCTGTTCGTCGTTCGATTATTTTGACTTTACAGAACGAGTGACGACTTTTCGATTCCAGAGGCATAGCCGTAGGGGATTGGGGGAAACGATAAGGCAAGGGCAACGGTAACTTCTCTAACGGGCAGGGCAAGGGCTAGGGCAACGGCTGTGACGTTGTGTCCATGGCCTTGAATCGAGGAGTCGACGCAACCAACGATTGGCTACTGCCGAGTGTCGATTGCCATCTAATCGAGAACGAGGACTGGTCCGAGTGCCGACTGCCATCTGCTCGAGAATGATAACTGGTAACGGTAAGTCTCCTACTTTCCACACTCCACTATATATACAAGTATACAGTATATGCGAGAGTCTCACTATCCCACATTCTATGATTATAAGTTTCTAACACATTAGATGTTTGAGCAATGAGCATATGTACCAGATTGGCAGATTGTTTGATTTAAAGATTAAATATTAATGATTTGTTTCTCAAATATCAATCCTTCAATTCATTCTTCAAATTTGAAATCTAGATAGTAGATACAGTCATACAGTTAATTGGAGGCTTGGATTTTGGAAATTGGAAGTCCGAAGTTGCCAAGTTGAGACTGTTGAACGAGTCTAGATTGGAAGCAGGGCCAAGTCTTCAAGTTGGAAAGGAAGCACGAGGTTAATGTAGGTTATATCATTATATGCTTGTTGCTTGACTATTGCTTGGGTATTTGTTGTTTGATTTTCATAAGATATTAGACATGTTTCCTAGATCACAACCATCAAGTGCACAAAAAAAAAAGACAACAAGAAATTGCCCAATCTTTACAGGGATCGTTAAATCGATATTTTGTTAGGCATGAAAATGTGTCCGAGAATCCCATTGAAAATGTGCCTGAAAATCCCATTGGAAATGTTTCTGAAAATCCCACTGAAAATGTTTATGAAAATCTCAATGATTTTGTTGAAAATATTGAAAATCTGTGTACTAATGAAGTTGGGGACGATGAAAATCCATGTAATGATGAAGTTACTTTAAATATTTTTGATCCAAGGGTTTGGGATGATTTAGATTCAAAAATGAAAGATTTGTTTGCTGAAAAAGGGCCTATAAGGGAAACCAACATCAACTTTCCAAATGATAAAGTAGGTAGACACTTTTCTTGTGAACATTATGTCCGTAAATTACGAAATGGTGATTCTTATGATAGAAAATGGTTGGTTTATTCAAAAGTGTTTGATAAAGTTTTTTGTTTTTGTTGTAAGATATTCAAAACTGTTTGGTCTAGAAGTCAATTAGCTACCGAAGGGATAAATGATTGGAGGCATTTAGGTGAAATATTAAGTTTGCATGAAAATAGTTCTGAGCATATGATTAACTTGAGAACTTGGACTGAGTTACGAGTGAGATTGAATAAAAATCAAACAATTAATAAAGAATTACAAGAATTGATTAAGAAAGATACATATCATTGAAAAGAAGTTTTGATTAGAATAATTGATGTTGTGAAGTGTCTAGCACAATATAATTTGGCTTTTTGTAACATCCAAGTTCCAAAATATCCAATTATTTGTTTAGAATAATTGATTATTTATTGGGTTATAGTGGGTTTATAATTTAGTGGGAGTTTGTAGATCCAAATGGGTTCTTAGACGGGCCAAGC
>NW_020202406.1:34026-34450 GCF_001531365.2 Cynara cardunculus var. scolymus
TTCTAATTTCAAGTTTATTTCAAGTAGAAGTGTATAAATTAGAGGCTAGATTCTGTTTTTGAAAGATTATAAAGGATAATGTTGATTATTGTGTGAATCGAAAGCTATTTTGGGTAGGTAAGTAACATGCAGTGAGTTTTATGGCAAAATCTGGGTTTAAGTATGGTAAAACAGGGGTTTAACAGAAGATTTTACAACAAAAAAAATAGGATAATCAAGATCTAAAGTGTATAAATTAAGATTGAGATATGGTTGGTTTTGATTCTGAAATGTTTACTCCAGGGGCTGTTTTTAAGGCTAATTAGAACCTTTRAAGGTTTATCGCTATTGTTGGTTGGATTGGAGGTTACCGCGTTTGATCGTTTATAAGAAAGCACTGTGAGTTTATATCAAACTTATACTTATGTATACTATAAATATATAT
>NW_020202407.1:0-1558 GCF_001531365.2 Cynara cardunculus var. scolymus
AGAATCAAAAAGTACGGATGCAAGATGATTGTTTAGAAGAAACATACCTGTGACTACATCAGGATTTTGTCTTGCTTCTTCTGCCCCAATCTCGAACACCCGACCTCGTGCCTGACCCTCTTGGTTCCCTTGATTGGTTGATCGTGCTTGATTTGTGTAGGGCCTTTGATTTCTCTTAGGACAAGCGCTTCAGAAATGATTTGGGCTTCCACACTCAAAGCAAACCCGTCCTTCTCCAGCTCTGCAGTCTTTTGCAACATGTCCTGTCTTCTTGCACTTAAGACATGTGATACATCTCCCCGAGTGTTGTTTGTTGCACTTGTCACACTTTGTGTATGATCCTTTCCCTTTTTCGGTCGCTGGTGCCTGAATTCTATAGTTTCCTGATACTTTCTGCTCCTTACCCATCCTTCTTCCAAACTGTCTTCTAGCAGGTTCCTCCATTATCCTCTTTCCTCTTGCCTTGTCACTTGTGAATGCTCCCGAACGGTTTGCATTGTTGGTGAGCCTTGTCGCTAATTTCACTGCTTCTTGTAGGGTTTTCGGGTTAGCCAAAGTCACATTCCCTCTTATTACAGGAGACAAGCCCCAAATGTATCGATCAACTCGGTTTTCCTCGGGCGTCACCAAATGTGGCACCAATTTGGCTAACTCATGGAAATGTGCAGTGTATGAGTCCACGTCATTTCCCTTCATCTGATGGTTCCACAATTCTGCTTCTAGTTTCTGGATTTCACTCCTTGGGCAGTACTCCTCCTTGAGCATTTTCTTAAATTCTTCCCATGATAGTCTATTGGCTGCATCTCGGCCTCGAGTCTGTACCTGTGTGTTCCACCAAGTCAGGGCTCGCTTCTGCAAGAGACAAGCAGCGAATTCCACCTTGTTTCTTTCAGTACATTTACTGATATGGAGGACAGATTCCATTCCTTCTATCCAAGTTAACAGTCCAACTGTTCCTTCAGTTCCATGAAATTCCTTAGGGTTACAGGTTCGGAACGACTTATATGTGCATTCTCTATCTCTATTCGTGCCTGTTCCCGGGTTTCTCTTTCGGTTAGCATTCAGACCCGCCGCTACTTGGCTTACTATGTTTGGGAGTGCTGCTAGTACCTGCTCAGACACAAGTCTTGCAAGATCGGGATCTTCCCTTCTCGGAGGCATATCTCTAAAACACAAACCATTTGAGGTTTAGTTATAAGCTATTACTTATTTGAGTGTTATGATTCAGATAGCTACTCTACACACGACATACATTATGCATTTATGTTAACATCTTAACATAATCATTGAGGAACTTAAACAATAGAAACACCACTTATGCTTTCAACATATAATATCAAGATAAACAAACATAAATTAAACATTCAATTCATGATTTCCAAAAAAATTTATCCAAATCCAGAATTTCAGATTCTGGACAGAAACTTAAGTTACAAAAGATGATCCAATAAAGAGACTTCAAGAATGAGATAAATTCCCATCTTTTTATATGGATTATAGCATCGTTTCCGGTATAAATAAATTCTTTAATGAGCATATGGACATTATGTATATTTGG
>NW_020202407.1:3408-7046 GCF_001531365.2 Cynara cardunculus var. scolymus
AGGCGATGAATTGGTCCAGAGGCGATGAAAATGGACCAGAGGCGATGAATTGGTCCAGATGCAAACCGAGACTTACAAGAAACCTAGTGAACAATTACGTATCGGATACTAAGATCATAGGATTCCATATTCAAATCACCATAATATACCATACCATTGATGTTCAATACAACAAGGAGACAGGATCAATGACCAAATATATTCAGCAACGTTAGAATACCAATAAATATCACGAATCAAGAGATCGAATCGGTAAACATAACGAGGACGGTGCATCATCCCGTCCTTCACCTCCCGGGCTCATGCCAAAGTCTGAGTCAGAATCATACATTACGGGAAACCTCGCACTCCCCACCTTCCTCTACCGGGTATGTGCCAAGGTTCCCTACTCATTGCTCTTCCTCCTCTTCGAGCAATAAGTATTCACAACCGCAGAAAGTCTCACCCGTCCAACCCGGGATCTTGACTTCGCCATAAACTTCTGGCGTACCTCACGAAGTAGTACCCGTACTATGGCATACAATTCAAGGAACAAAACAACGAGTCCGGATCCAGAAAGCGAACCGATGTACCGAGATAGTAATGAGGAATCGACTCAAGAGACGGAATCAAAGACAAATCAAGATTGTGTGACTCCATTCAAGACCAAAAACATTCATATGAAAATATATATATGTTCATATCAATATGTAACAATTAACTATATAACTCACCGGACAACCGTATAATACCGAAAAGCTCCAAAATGAGCTCACAAAGAAAGTCCAAGCTACCACACCTAAATTGCTTTTAAAGCATCAAAATATGTCCTAATTACCCCTGGAGTAAATGTACAAAATCTCATAAGCAACCAATATAAGAAACCCATGATATACACATATCCTATTTGAACACTTTACCTAAATTTCTATGTACAACTGTTGCATGCAGAACTGTTTTGCCCATTTTAAACTCGGATGCATGCCTTGATCATAAAATAAGAAATAAACTAGACTCAATTATCTAACTAAAGAAATTAGCCTCACCTCATTTGGATATTTTTACGATTTTATACAGATTTTCAAAGTCTGCACACTTTCAATGCATTCTTAAGTCAAAATTCTCATTTTCATACATTTTTCTCAAATCATTTCGATTCCAAACTATTCCAACTTCTGAATCTCAACTTAATATAACATATTTGACATAAACAACCAAAATCCAACATTTATTTTATCATTTATATTATCTCCCAAATCATTAATTTAATCAAGTCAAAGTTCATATGATGAACTTGCATAAATCTTGATAATCTCTTGAATCTAATGACCATTTCATGTCATAAACACTAAAATGCACTCATTTTATACACTTAAGATCAAACCCATATGAAACCCTTACTCTATCTCAACATGCAATCCATATAACAAGAATGTCAACCAAGAACAAGTGCAAAGAATGGATTATACCTTACTTGATGATCAAATCATTCAAATATCTTGTAGTTCTTCTTTGATTTGAGTTGAATTGAGCCTATGTGTGTGAAAATCGCATCTCTAGTGTGTGTGTGAGTTCATGACATGAAAAATGGGCCAAAAATCCAATTTATAATGTTAAAACTCGAGTTGGGAAGGGTTGGCCCGGCTAGGTACCCAATTTTGACCATCAACACTTAAATTATTTATAACTTTTCGCTCGGACCTCCGTTTTCTATGAGGTTTCGCCTACACGTTCATAAAGAGATAATCTATAACATCCAACAAAAATTTCTAGAAAAGATCTCCCAAAAAATCCGTTTTACGTATCTATTTGACGTGATATTTTCCAAATCCTCTAATATATTCTTAAGAAATATAATTCTAAAACTTCATACCCAAACTCCCATTAAATCATAAGTTCTCTTTAAACCAGTAATTAAATATACTAAGCAAATAATTGGGCATATTAGAAATTGGATGTTACAATCTGCAAACCAGGTGGTCGCCCTGGGATTAGTCGGCTCGTATAGCGGGTTGGATATCCAGGTTAATAAAAAAATGTGTTTATATTTATCAAGATGGTCTTGATAGACGCTCGTTTTTTATTGTGTTTACACGCTATAAAGTTTGTATCGATTTTTGAGATATTTTATTTACGATCATATGAAGTATTGATTCGATATGATTACTATTAAAGTTATTTTCCTCCTTATTCATGTATTTCATCTTGAATGCTTCTTGCTCGTAAACCATCCCTCTGTAACCACTTAATCTTTCTCTCCTTCTGACCCTTACCCCCTTGCTCCCGTGATTCCACAACATTCACTCTTCCTCCCCTCTTCTACATCTTGAAAACTTTATTTCAAAAGGTAAGTTATCCGTAAATCCTAAACTCTTAACGTAATTTGACGCTGTATGAAACTTAAAAAGTGTTGGATCGTAGGAAAGGAACGGGTCTGCTAGCAATAAACTCAAAAGAAAAAAAGATCAACTCTTAAGCTTTTATTAATAACATTTAGGAACTAAGAAAAAACATAACATGTGAAGGCCGTTTATATAGGGAAAAACTATAACTGTTTAGCAACTAGAGATGGCCAAATGGGCCCGGCCCGGCCCGGGACCGCCGGAAGATCGGGACCGGGACCGACAAAGGACCGGCCCGGGACCGGGACCGGTAAGGACCGGTTATGGGATCGAAAACCAGGACCGGTTGAGGTTTTTGGTAGTTTCGTGGGACCGGGACCGAAACCGGTTATGGGACCGACTATGGACCGGCCCGGCCCGGCCCGGCCCGGCCCGAAAATTCAATTAATTTTATAAATAAATGTATTTTTAAATAATTTTATAATGTATTTTTATAAGAAAACGTAATTTTAATTATATTAAAACGCATTTTTAAAGTGTATTTGAGTGACCCAATTGTAAATTTTACAATATATTAAAAATATATATCATTAAAAAAATAAAATAAAAAATCTTATTTTTTTAATGAAGGACCGGTTGGGACCGGGACCGGCGGCCCATAACCGGTTATAAAGTAACTTTACCGGTCCTATCATTTTCGACCGGGACCAGGACCGAGACCGAGACCGGGACCGGTTACGCCGGGACCGGTTATGGCCGGTTATGAGAATGGTGAGGACCGATTGGGACCGACCCGGGACCGGTTTTTGGCCATCTCTAGTAGCAACTAACAAGCAACAATGACCCATGGGTCAAAAACTAAACAAGCCCAAAAGCATAGTCTTGAGCCCCAAAACAAGCTCGAATGACGAAAATAGCCCATATGTCATAACAAAGTGACGACTTTTACGTGTTGGCCCATTTTACGTCTAGCAACATATTTGAATGGTCAATCGGACACCGAATGCCGTATCTGAAATAAACCAGGTTTTGTCCAACGGCGATCAATCTTCTAATCCATCTTTGCCACCATTTACCCTACGTCACAATCTTGATGGTTCCGATGCATGTTGTAAATGATTTTTTAAGGCTTGGTGGATTTACACCCCACCTATTTAGGATTTACATCCCACCATAATACTCCTATCTATAAGTAATAATTACTTAATTATTATTAATTATTTTTTATTTTTTTATTCAAAAATAACTTGTAATCATTGTTCAATAATACCCTTTATTTATTTCAATTTTTTAAATTGTTGTTTAGTTTATAAATTG
>NW_020202407.1:7091-10460 GCF_001531365.2 Cynara cardunculus var. scolymus
AATTATAAAACCATTAATTTTTTTATTTTAAAGGATTAAGTTATTAAAATATTTTTTAAATTAAAAAAACCATATAAATTTCTAATTTTGATTAAGGTAAAAATTGAATGAAAAAGTAACATAATTTAACTTGATTTATATTTTGGGTAATGAACTTTCAAAACTTTCATTTTGATAACTGAGATGTAAAGTTTGAAACATTCAAGTACTTAGGTAACCGAAGGAAGTATTAACCGGTTAACATTGTGATGTGGTATCTAACTCAATATTATTTGTCGATGTGAATAAGTTAATCAAAAATTAGTTTTTATGTATTGTGGTTTATTAGAAGAAAGAGTTAAATACAAGGTTTTTATGTATTGTGGTTTATTAGAAGAAAGAGTTAANAAAGAGTTAAATACAAGGTTTTTATGTATTGTGGTTTATTAGAAGAAAGAGTTAATCAAAACTTTCATTGTTGTTTTTTATTTCCATTTTTTAAATTATAAAACCATTAATTTTTTTATTTTAAATAATTAAGTTTTTAAACTATTTTTTTAAATAAAAAATATTAAACTTTTACATTTTGAATGATAAAAACCCTGATTTTTTTAAAATAAATAAATAAACCATTGAACTTTTACTAATCGGTTAATCTAAGCTTCTTTGGGTTAAAATGATGTAAATAACCAATTCTTAAAGATTTTTTTATTAAAAGTATGTTCACATACTTAATTAATCAAATGACAAATTGCATGAAAAAATAACGTACTTTAATTTGATTTTTATTTTAGATAAAATACTTTCAAAACTTCAATTTTGCTACATAATATACAAAGTTTTAAACATTTAAGTACTCGGATAATCGGTTGAATCATTAACTCTTTCTTCTAAGAAACCACAATACATAAAACTAATATTTGATTAACTTATTCATATCGACAAATAATATCGAGTTAGATACCACATCACAATGTTAACCGGTTAATACTTCATTCGGTTATCTAAGTACTTAAATGTTTCAAACTTTACATCTCGGTTATCAAAATAAAAGTTTTGAAAGTTCATTACCCAAAATATGAATCAAATTATACTATGTTACTTTTTCATTCAATGTTTACCTTTAATCAAAATTAGAAATTTAAATGTTTTTTTAATTTAAAAAATATTTTAATAACTTAATCCTTTAAAATAAAAAATTATGTTAGGTTTTTTATTTATTTATTTTTATTAATTATGAATTTATGATAATATTATTTAATATATGGTCGAATGTGAATAGTTTGTATAATTTAATGATTTTGATTTAAAAAAAAGGAAAAAAAAAGAAAGAAAGGAAGGTATTTGGATGTATATGGAAATTGATGGAAGAGTATATGAGGGTTAAATCTGTATATCAGAAACTCCCACGTGGATGGTACATCCTATTTTTATTGGGAAATTAAAAAAATAATAATAAGATACTACGATGGAGTGTAAACCATATGACCTTTTTTAAATATACATTTATTTGTTGTTGTAGATGCCAAAATTAATAATAAAATAGGAAAACCACTTTCCCAGTCATTGCCAATTACACACAAAATAAAATTGTGGTTATAGGATATTTTTAGCCATACTTTACGAGGCTTAAGTTTATAGAACCAAATTATAGAACATTACTAAAAGTGTTACAATAGGTTTATAAGACCTTTTTAGGCGTTTTAACATGTTTTTTTTAATTTTTTTTTCAAAATAAAATATCCCATTAGTTATTTTATAGGACAATTTTGAGAAATGCTTTATAAACTCATCTTTTTAGAAGACACTTGTGTTCATAGGATATTTTCTAAAATGTTTTCGTATAAAATATTTAATATGCATTTTATTTAAAAAGAGTAAACTACATTTTCCGTCCCTATGGTTTTGTTAAAAATTTCGATTTACGTCTGTGGTTTTCGTCCCTATTATTTGTAATTTATTGTTATTTTCGTTCCTGAACTAATTCTTACCTTTTTAAGTCCAACGGACCAAAATAGTAAAGAATTATAGACCACAAGAATTGAAACAACAATAAATCATAAATCATAAGAACGAAAATAACAATGATTCACATACTATAAGAAGAAAACCACAAGGATGAAAATTGCAATTTTTATCAAACCTTAGGGACAAAAAGTGTAATTTACTCTTTTAAAAACGTTCTAAAATACTTGTTAAAAACATCATAAATCTACTGTAACATTTTTTTAGAAAGGATACTTTATATTTTGATCATATAAAATAAAGTTCTATAAAATATGTTATTACACTACACTACTAGAAAACCAGGTATCAGCGACGAATATCAGCGAGGGAAAGTATCACTCGCAGATCAGCGAGGGATCAGCGAGGGAAATGCCAAAAAACTCATTCATTCGCTGATCCCTCGCTGATCTGCGAGGGAAATGCCAAAAAACTCATTCCCTAAACACAATTTGGTTGATATCAAATATAAGTCTAGACTTGGATCCGACGACCCGTTCGTTCTAGCATCACAGGCAGAACAAGTATATTATACTTCATATCCTTCGATGACAAAGGATTTGAAAGATTGGTGGGCAGTTGTCAAGACAAAGGCTCGTGGTATATATGAAGTGTCTATATGATTAACGATGTTAAAAACAATGATCCTGTGGATGGAGAACAATTCTTTCAAGTCAACGAAAGGGTAACTCATACAACGTTCTCATTAGGAAACGAGCTCGATGATGTTCGTCTTGCCACAGGGGAGGGTACTCCATAATATAAATGAAGATGAACGTGGCGACGAATCGAACGAAGATACCGAAGATGAACCAGAATTTGAAGACATAGATGATGATTTAAATGATGAAGATGAACCGATGTTATCTGATCATTTTTCTGATAAGTAGCTTGTCTTCTGTATGCTTATTTCACAGTTGTACATATATAATCGCGATTTGTCATTATCTTTTTTCACGATATAATATAATGTTTGTTTTTTCAAGAGATGTCACGCCGAGATCGTGGTAGAGGCCGTCATGGGAGCCGTGGCAGCCCCATGTCTAGAGGAGTAGCAATTCTGCCCGTGCCGATGACATTGTAGAGTTTTCGGACACCGCTTTTCGCGGTTTAGATGAACAAGAGGCCATGGCGACCCCAGCTTCGACAGGTTCGGGGTCGGGGAAAGGCCCCAACCTAGAGATGCTGACACCGAGTCATCCGAGCCACCGAAGACATCTGTCTTTGTTAGGCCATGGGTAAATAGATGTGGTATAAGACTTTGTATTACATAATAAATTAATATGACTGTCTTTGTGTTGAAAATATTTGTTTAATTGTATAGGTTTAAAGATGCCCATGTTATCCGAGAGATGACGACTATCTTCAGGTCTTCCTTTGCTGGTC
>NW_020202407.1:12430-19344 GCF_001531365.2 Cynara cardunculus var. scolymus
CTTTCAGCGACGGATCAGCGAGGGAATTTTCCCTCGCTGATACCCAGCATTTTTGTAGTGCTACTAGAAATCTGGATTATCACCGACGACGATCAGCTACGGACATTTATGTCGTTGGTTTCCAATGGATCATCGACAATTATCTCATCACAAGAACATATTCCGACAAACTTCAAAACCATTTCTAATCCATTGGTAAATTTCATAATTACCAACGGATACTAAATTAATTTTTTTTTCATTTTCTGAATTATTTATTCTTGTGGCCATCGGTAATCCGTTACCAAGTCTGTCGGTAATAGTTTTTTTAGTTTTTGTTCATCTTTAAAAACACAAAGAACTAATAAAAATAAAATCTAATTAATAAACAAGTTTATATTGTGAAAAACAGTAGAATTTTTTTTACCTGGTCTCGGTAATCCATCACTGATTACGGATGGTTTTATTTTGTTGTATATTAATAACTTAAGTTGACTATTGTAGAAAGTTCGACAACGGGTCCTCTTCTCTATCTAGATACATGGATTCGTGAGCCCACTATAGTCGAGGTGCTTGAGAGAAACCACTACTTCAACAAGAAGGTTGTTAGGTGTGTGAGTAATTCGCCTACTGATCCTCTGATAAATGTTTACCCAAAGGCGGTTAGAGAGCGATAAGTTTAATTTCTTGCTTGATTTATTTTGTTCTATATGATAGATAACTATTAGCTTGGTAATATTCGATTTACAATCATTGTTTTTGTCAGACGTTAGACTTGACTATTTTTTTGAAAATAGGTAATATTCGATTTACAATCATTATGTTGTCAAACTACGTACAACATAGCTAATACATTTTTTTTTGTATAGCGAAGGAGATGTATGCGCGGCTTAAAAAGGAGAATATGTCGACTCAAGATTCCAGCACCATTCCTCCTGATGACTCAGAGTTGTTGGAGGGTAGGGTAGGAGGCCACGATAAGGGCCGACTTGTTTGGATTCAGGACCAATCAAGATCCTAGGTATGCTATGACTGGTGATCCTGGTGCCGGTAGCAGTAGCAGGAGCTCGTACGGTAATCGTGCGGCATAGGTATGTTTCATATAGTGTGTGTGTGTATATATATATATATATATTTAATATTTATCGTCAATACATTGTTGATTATTTGTTAAATATTGAATAATAACAGGTAGATGCGTCAAAAATGAATCTGAAAGAAATACGAGAAGGATCACGATGAGTTTTCAAGACAGCTTGAGAAGGAACAGAAAAAGAGGACATCGTTGGAGGAAAAACAAAAAAGCTGATGAGTCAGCTCTGCAAAAAGCGTTATCAGAGCAATTTTCTGTTTTCATGGAGAAGTTCCAGTATGAAAACCCTCCCCCTCCCCCTCCCCCGTAATATATATGACTAGTTGTGTACCCGCGCAATGCGGCGGGAGCCATGAATTTTAACGATTTTGAAGTTTCACTGGTTTTATAAGACAAGATTTAACGATGATATAGGTTACACTTGGTCTTTACATATTAATACAATTTGAATAAATAAGAGTTATGGTTCCAATTACAGACTATCGATGAAAAAAATTGTATGACAGTTTAAAATCCAATATGTTTAAAATCCAACATATTTAAACGACTCCGTAAATGTGTTCGATTTACACCAAGAGCAAAGAACCAAAAAATTTGAGTTTTAAAATAAACACTCAAAATCAATAAAGAAATTTTGACAGATCATAAGTCATGTAAAGACCAAAAAAGATGAGTTTTAGAATGAAATTTCAACTGCTTACCCTCTTTTTTGTCCAGAAGCTCAGATTAAGGTTGAATTAATACATGTATATATATATATATTTAAAAAAAACCCAAGAACATATTAATTCAGAACATATTATACAGTGCAATTTGGACAGCCTAATCCCAAAATGTAATAACTATAAAAGTATAAATCGTAAAATTAAAAATATTTTTTCACAGTATATATAATATATAATAATATAATTAAGTTAAAAACTATTCAATATTGGACTCATTTCGAAGGTATTAACGAGACGGTTATAATGGTGTAACTTGTTAAAATAAAAATGTATTTTTTAAATATGTTTTATTTGATATACGATTATGTATGTTAATTTGATAAAAGTTTAAAATGAAAAATTTAAAAGTAAAGGACGTAAAGTAATTAATTAACTAATTATAGGGATAAAAAATATAAATTTAAAATTATAATTTTTAAAAAAATCCGTTGAATGTGAGAGGTGAATGTATGTGGAGGGGGTAAGTGTATGTGAGGAGAGGAAGGGGTGAAAAAGTGAAAAAGTGAAAAAGTGAAAAAGGTATCTTGGTCATTTAGAATTTTAAGACTTTAAGACTTTTGATAAATTTGCTTAATAAGATAGTATAGATTATGAACCTTTTGTAATAAATATTACTTTTGAGTTGTAGACATAGATTCTGTATTTTTATCGTAGTTACTTTTATAGGAAATATTGTTTTTTATAAAAAAATCCAGAATTAGAGACTGATCAGCGATGGAAATCCATCGCTAAAAACAAAGAGGGTCGTCGCTAATATTGTCTCTGATCCATCAGTAACATGTGTTGTTGGTCATCCGTCGATAATATTTGTCTTCAGTCATTTGTCAGTCATAAGGACCGTCAATGACCAGAACCGTCGGCGATCCATCGGTGAATTGTGCCTATCTAATGTTCTGATGAGTGAAGATGATAATGTTGGATTAAGTCCAGTTAATGAAAGTGTAATTCTCGAATTAATCCAGCTTGCATTGGCTTGTTGTTCTCCCTCGCCTTCTCTCAGGCCCGACATAAAGTAAATTTGCAAGAACCTTGAACAAATTGGATCAAAATCTTGAAGATTCAGGTTGGCATTAGTGAAGTTTTGAAATGTAGTTCAGAAGTCTCAAAACCCACCTAATTGTTGCTATGGTGGTGGTGTGTAAAATCTTGGAAACAATGGGATGAGGGTTCTTTTATGGTGCTTGGAAGTTGTACTCAGATGCAGTAGAGAGTTATACTATGATATTAGGCGTCAGGAATGGATTTTACCGATTTAGTATGATGATGGTGATGGCCAGAAACATCTCTATTGATAAGGGTGTATTTGATATGGGCAAACATGTGCTTGAAAGGTCAAAATCAGTGGCTCCATTCTGGGTGGCACTACTGTTCTTTCTTCACCAAGAAAAGCAAACATCAAATTGTCAATTATAAAGAATATTCAAAGAGACTAATTGTTTTTTAGATTCAATACAACTTTTAGATATGAAAAATCAAGCATTCCATATTTCTATTTATTATAATCTCTCTCATCACACACAGAGAGCAAATTTCAGTTCATTTTCTTTAAATATTTAACTGGCACAGGATGGATGATGACTTAATTGGGGGGGGGGGGGGGGGGAGTGGTCGGATGAGTTTGATTATGAAGAAGGGTAATGCATTAATAATGGTGATGGTGGTCAGTTTTAGTTGCCACTGGTTCCAAAATATAATAGCTTTGAAAATTAATGCCAAAAGGATTGCAGCTAAAAGATACCATCTGTAGAGGGCAGAACCAAACAAACATGTGCAAACAAACATGGCCATACCATCTAACTTAGCTATTTTGGTAAGGTTAAAACATTGTTAAGTCAGTTTGTGTAAAAACCTCTTAAAGCAACTCAAATCATGATTTGGATCAAACAAACACGTGCAAACAAACAGCTTCGAAACTGAAGTGTATGTAACATCATAAACATTGATGGAAACAAAATGATATAATGGGAAAAGGTAGAGAAGTAGTCATGTATAGTTCACCCAAACTCCCCCCAACCAATACCAAATGAAGAAATGGCAGACGGTGGAGACCAAGAAACTTCTTATTTACAAGAAACAACCAGACCTGTACCAACTTTATAGGTCACCATCATGCAAGTAGTTTTTCACCAGATTCCGAACCCTGTTTAGCTTAGTGAAGTCGTATTTGCCATCTTCCTATGTAGAAACAAAAAGAACGTCAATTCATCTTAAGACCCATATGGAGATGGAAATATAGAGCAATTGAAGTATTTTATAATATAGGTTTCAAGATTTTTGTCATTTGAGGCTTCCTTTTTTATGTGGCAAGCCTTCATGACCAAAGGGCAATTAATTGGTTCTAGTCACATAATGTTTCCTTTGCAGATATGTGATAAAAATAATTGTGTACAAATAGAATCTTAGGTGCACACTTACAACCCCTTATTTGATTTGCAGAATTATTTTGCTAAAATATTGAACTTTATAAGAAACCCATATATCTAAAGTACCTTCAAATAAGAAGTGTTATTTTTGTTCCACAGAAAACCGGCTTTTTAGGATCAATTTATTCTCTAGTCACGTACGAGCTACCATCAGCTACTGCTTCCCAAATGTATTGCTTGTCTGACTTGGGGCTCCTTATAGACACAATTACACCTTTATGAAAAAAAGAAGATTTAAGACAACCACCAATAAACTGATGATCCATAAAAGAAGAAAAAAGTACCTTGAAGGGGAACATGTAATGAAGTACCTTTTCAGCAACAAGAAAATCCATTTAGAACTCACACCAAATTGACCATTCAATAGCATTCAAGAATGTAGAGGATTTCATTTCAGAACCGATATTTTAGGAACTAATACACATACTTATTAATGATTTATATGAAAAATAGTATCTTAAGAGCATTCAAGAACTTAGAAGTGCTACTTTGAGCGATAGTTCCATGGCCAATATCTCTACCAAACCTC
The DNA here is from genome assembly GCF_001531365.2 of Cynara cardunculus var. scolymus. Lineage (NCBI taxonomy): Eukaryota > Viridiplantae > Streptophyta > Magnoliopsida > Asterales > Asteraceae > Cynara > Cynara cardunculus. The sequence continues at coordinate 17,180 of NW_020202407.1, forward strand.
TTCCATTTAACAAGGGGAAGTAAATTATTTTACGAAATTGTGTTGTCCCTTTTTCTGGATAAAGCTTGATAAGGATCTCTAGCTCGACAGCATCTCCAAGTAAGGAAGAGTTCATTACACTTAAGAATCTCAATTTGCCAAGGGGTCGCTTGCATTACTGGAACAAAAGCAATGAAATAAATGAAGCATATGAACATGAGTTCTTTTGATTTTTGGAAAATGCAGGATAAGGGAAGGTACCATGGCGCTAATGACGAAGAGGCAAAGAAGAAACTGTAATCCAAATATCTTCATTTCTGTCTTTTTGAAATCGAGATATGGAGATAGAGAGAGGGGACGAGAGCAAGAAAATTTAAAGTAAACTCTAATCAACAGCATGAATGTCCTCTGGATTGAATAGTTTCTGAAATCGAAAGATGAGAGCGGTGGATGAGACCGTGAAAAGGAATATGATTTGAACATGTTGAATACTATTTGAATATGTTGAATATGATTTGAAGAGAGATGCATTTCAAAACCAAGAGTGGGAGAAACTTCAGAAGCCATTTGAATAATCTTGGGTCTGCAAAGAATTTGGGATGAATCGTCTCTCAAGAATCAAATCTGGTTTGGGAAGTTGGAATAGTCATCAATGGAGAAGGAAAAACCTAAGCAAAAGGAAAAGAAACTCTGAGTCATACCCAAAGCAGTTTTGGCATAGGGAGAGATATGAAATAAGGAAGAAGAAGACTGAGCGAAGAAAGCAAACCTATGAAGCACCCATTTTTGGTGATGTCCTGGGTTTAAAATGCTTGCATCAATGACTTGTACCTAATGCATCATAATTAGTATTTAAAAGATTTTTAGTTTTTATGCTTCAAAAAACAGTACTCAATGCTTTAGAGGTAGTATTTAAGACTTTTGGTCTAAATACTTATTAATATGATATAGATATATAGACTTGGGATCACGTGAGACTAGTTTTTTTTGACGAGACCCGTGAGACCACTTTTTTATACTTGAAACTTCACAGCAAAACGTTGCAAAAGTAACCTTCACACCATTTTGCTGTGAAGTCTCAAGTGTAAAACAGTGGTCTCACGGGTCTCACGAAAACATGATGGTCTTATTTGAACCCAATCTTGTATATATAACAAAATAAGAAAAAAAAATATGAGCTTGCATGAATAAAAAGCAATATTGGACATTTTTATTGAAGATGTGTCGAGATAAATATTGAGATTACATAACTATCGAACAAACATTGAAACTAATCAAGTCAAGTTTAACAGTAGCAACTTAAAATATTTATCGAGCATAGAGATGGAGATTATTTCATACATCAAGAATGATCACAACTCATTAGTTGGTTATCTTCAACCTAACATACATCAAGGCACATGGAGACAAAAACATATGTCATCTTGAACTTGGATTTTAAGTATAGTTAATGAATATTAAACATATACAACATTCTACTAAGCAGAGAAACCTACACATATCATCAAAAACTAGAAAAATATAAATACCCCAACATGACATGCATATACAATAACATAAACTATACACGTTTCAGCAAAAATCGGAAAAACCCGACATTCTAATTACCCATGAATTTTTCTCCAAATAAATCAGGGGCGGATGGTCAGAGGGGCCTTGGCTCCTGGGTTTTTTTCCGATAGAGTGAAACATCTCCAGTTCATTAAGATTTTAAGTATAAAATTCTTTTGGTCTCCTTCACTATTGCTGATCAGACCATTTGTGTACCGCCTCTAAAATAAATGGTTTTAAACTCGAGTTGCAGTTATTTTCGATGCTTCCATCAGTTTATAAGGGAACTCTTTAATATAGTAAAGAGAGGCAGAGTTGATTGGAAATAGATTAATAACTGGAATGGTTTTGAAACATAAGCATATTCAGATATTGTCAACATTGAACATATTTCTCATTAAAAAACTCAAATATATATATATATATATATATATATATATATGGGCTTAATCAAATGAGAACTAATTAGTTTGTGGTAACTGTGAGAACCAATATTAACCACAAATCAATAAATAAATTAGAAAATTTATAATTTTGGCAATTTTGAATTAAAATATTAATGCAATAATATTTTTGGTATTTTAAAACTTTCCTCCCTCCTCTCTTCTCTCTCCGGCCACCGTCCTCCGGCCACC
>NW_020202407.1:21676-28558 GCF_001531365.2 Cynara cardunculus var. scolymus
AATAATTTCTAATGTGTACTTGTTTGAGGTTTTATATATTGGTAATAGAGACCGATGATAGAAAGAATACTTTTATATAAGTAGGATCTGGTTGGCATTATATATATATTTAAACATCATATTATTAAAAAAAAAAGTAGTTTTTACAATGATTAAAGGTCTTTTATCGGCTAAAAGAAAATCCATTATTATATTATATTAATCGATATTTGTAAAGTTGTTACAATCAAACCGTTAACAATAATAATTTAGTAATCGTTCAAAAAAATGTGAATTTAAGAAAATAAAGGCTCTACACAAATAGGAAAAACTTCACTACGAAAAAAAAAAAGTCTACTACGAGAAAAAAGTGATCTGAAACTACTATAGCAATTATGGGGATGGTGATGCTATCACAGTAGATTAGAGTTTTATAATAGACGGATGCGCATCATAAATTTTAAACTTTTTTATAGCTATTGTAACAACATGTTACCCTAATGTAATAAAATTCGAAAATAATTTGGAATTTTCTACTTCCTAAAATAAATAACAATATACTTAAATTTCTTAATTATCAAAAAAGATTCTTTAATTTATTATGTACTTTCCATCTTTTGTTTATTGCATTTTACATCTTTTTACACACATATCTTAATTATTTGAGAACCTAATAAATTATGATAACTCTGAAAACTGTTGCATCGTATGATATTTTATATGATTTTTTCTCATCTACACTACCAAACAGGCCCACTTTTTCCGCGGACAAATCCGCCGGAAGTAGGATTTTCCGCCAAATTTCCAGCGGATTTGTCTGTTGAAAAAGTGGGTGCCGGTGATTCGTTTTCCGTCGAGTTTACCGGCAGATGCTTTATTTTACCGGCGGATTTCTGCCGCCAAAAACAGTTCGCCGGCTTAATTAGGAAAATGTTGATTTACTTAATTAAAAATTTAAGAATTTTTTTTAAAAAAAGATTTAATTTACCGACGGATATTTCCGCCGGAAATCCGCCGCTATTATTTTCTCGCCGGAAACATAATTTAATAAAATTAAATACTTAAAAATCTTTTTTAAATTACCGGCGGATAATTTCGCCGGAAATCCGCCACAACACCATTTTAATGATTTATTTGTTTTTTAAATATTATTATAATTTTTCAATATTACCGGCGGATATATCCGTCGGAATAAAAAATTTATAATAAAAAATTTATTTTCAAATTATTGTTTCAATAAATATTTAAAATGTAACACCCTCCGTCCACGTGGTCCGGAACGGACGGTGTCACTAACAGTACTTAGTTCAAAGACAAACAATTCAGAGCTACTAATAAACTCCAAGTGTAGATTAACTTATAAAACATGTTTTACAATCCAAAATATTACATTCTAACAACTATTTATAAGCTTAGAATATTATACATCTTGACGGGTGTCGAGTCCGGCAAATTATAGAATTTACGAAAATAAGCCTATTATCTCTAAAACACAACTTGTGATAGCGATAAGTAGGGTCGTCTCCTCAGAAACTCGGTGTTAACCGTAAGTCTAAGACGTAAACGCGTGCAAATTCATAAAAAAATGTGTGTGTATATAAAAGGGGGGGNTAATAAGAATGAGACTAGCAATGAGCATCAATCAACTAATCCTTTGGATTATATATCATCGACTCATTCAATCCGTTTTCTCAAAAGAAACCAAGTTGGTTAGGACATCGACACGCGTCAATATTCTGTTCGTTATAAAAGCATGATCAGTCTTGAACACTCTACGACTAACCTCTAATTAGCTAATCAAACCTAGTCACGGACTTAGAATTTAATTGCCAATTGCATTAACGTCAAACAAACCCAACACTAATCAACAATCGGGCGCCGATTGTTTAAATTAGATTATACGATCTTACAACATCATCATTTAACATAAATGTCAACTGTGTGTCGTGTGCTACTTCAATAAACCGAAAAGCAATTACGGACTTAAAGGTTTATCTAGCAACTCGAAATTGAATTAGATATAACAAGGGATCCTACTGAAAATATCAAACTCAAAACGATAAGCATTCAACTCTAAAATCGCATAAATAGCTTCAAATGATATTAAAATTGACGTAAGTTTCAACGAATCCAAATTTAAAGTAATCACATACTTAAGTCTCAACGAATCCAAATTCAAAGTAATCACATAYTCATTACTAGAATATGAAGTTTAACTGCTCATACTTGATGTTTAAAAAAAACCGAAGATACTTACAAAAGTTCGCAAAATTGAAATTAAGGAAGAGCCATGAAAATTGTCTCCTAAATCGACTCCGATTCTGAAATCAATTTATGCCCGATTCTACAGTCGAACGACTGTTTCTGTCTCTCCCTCTCGATTTCTGCTTCCTTTTCAATTTATGGTTTTTTTATGCTACCGCTCTCAATCGACAGCTTCTGAAATTTCTCTCCTTTTCTCAATCGACCCTTCTGTTTGCTACTTGATCGACAGCTTTCGCCTCCCAAAAACCCTCTCCATCGACAGCTCCTGTTTTGCTCTCGAGTTCTTCCTTTTAATCGCCATCTCTCCTTCTCTCGATGCCCACGTCCCCCTCAATATCGCCCACTCCTTTCTTGCCTACACGATCTCTCGGACTGTTTCTTTTTACTCCTTCGTGGCTGCTGATATTGTTTTTATTTTTATTTTTTTTGCTGCTGCCTCCTCACGAACTAGTTGCTTCTTCTTCTTTTCTTTTTTTCTTCTTTGCAGCTGTTGGGCTCCTTCTCCTTTTCTAAGCAGCTGTTGGGCTGCTTGTTTTTGGGCTTTACATTTGTTGGCCTTCCACAAGATGAGATCAAAACACACAAAAAATTCAAACTTTTTTTCTTTCTTTTTCAACTTAAATGATCTCGTATAATTAAATATCAACTTAAATTAAAATGGACGTTTTAAGTATCTATTTAACATTAATTGCAAGATAATTTGGACGTAAAAATGTATATATTTGTACTTGTCACATCTACAAACAAATTTACCAACTCCAAAAAGTCAAACGCTCGATCTCAAGTCCCGTCCCTTATCAGTATCACTTGGAACCTGCCGTGTCAGAAATTAAGAACACGACTGAGCACACGGGGCTCAGTGAACAGATTGTAACATAAACTTTAAATAATAATACGTAACATCGATAATAAAGCGGAAGACTTAAAAATCAATTAAACTGAATTCATAGAAATCAAGACGTTTCACAGTTCTCATTTCAAAACATCATTTAAACACAATCCGTCATTTCCTGTAGTGTTCGTGGGGTGGCCAAACCACACGAACTATCGGGCCGGCGTGCGGGCACACACCCCGAGTCCCCCATGAATTTAACCACGGTTACATGGTGGGTAATCCTAGGATCGATCCATCCGCCCTGGAGCCAATAAAATCGGCCTAGTCCACAAGGTGGGTTCACGTAAGCCACTACTGGACCTAACCCTGTGGACCGAGTTCACCTGCAGGACGCCATGACTACAAAGCCGACATAGAAGGCATCCCAAATAATGTGCCCATTAATTGAGTTGTTCTGAAAACCAATAAAACTAAACATGTGCCACTACCCGAATGGCGTTCATAAAAAGTCAACCTTCAAAGTACTTCATAAAACTCGAAACTACTTCAAAAATATGAGAATCAATTTAACAAACTTGAAAAATTCAAACATATAATTCAACGAACTAAAATCAAGTGTTCACGATAAAGATTCAAGAGTTTACGATAAAGATTCAAGAGTATATATATATATATATATATATATATATATATATAGTACGTAATTCATTGACCACTCTTAGGCGATCAATCACAAAGTGGTGAACCACCGTTATAAAGGGTCAACTACAAGAACTAGTTGCCCAAGAGTCAAAGAAAGTGAAATCCGTACCTTAACCGGAATAGAGAAGTAAAACACGATCAAATGGGATTCACGGTAAAGTTCGACTTGCTCGCGTGTCTGACGAATGCGCAAATCGGTTATTACTTAAACGACGTAAAATCATATCCTAGTTCTACTAATAAATTAATTAGGTCCTACATGTTTATAAACAACTTAAACTTCAAATACGACAGCCGAATATGTATTACGAAATCGACACAACACTTAGCTTTATAATTCCGATTCGACTTTTAAAAGCCTTAGACTCTCATTTTCGGGAGCATTTTTACCCCACTTAGAGATCAGTACAGAAAATACTATCTAAATGAAAGATGTAGTATGATATGCGATGAAACTACTGGTTTTCGAATCACCTCATTTGGATTATCCATCTATTTTATATGAATATTACAAATCAGCAGATCAATCCTAAATACATTGCAAACAGCCTCGAAAACACACTGTTTCGAGCCAATTAAAATCATAACTGGATTTTCAATCCTACATGAAAGTTGTAATATACATTAAGGGCTTTCTAACTGCAAAATATGAGTTTATTCCGACTTACGATTTGTAAGTTATACACTATCAAAGTATGGACCTGTATAGCCGGTAAAATCTGGTTCCGCAATTCCCGACTAAATTTTATAATCTAACTTTCATGATTCGCTACATTTACGTGCTATAAACATACTTCAACATATTAAACCGTAAAACAAGTCCAATGGTCGTTAACCTAAGCTTAATCATGCAATTTTACTCTTTTCGGCATTTTATCGAACAATTGGTGTGCGGTTTAACATATACACCATATCTAACCATATTGAAACCATAATCTACCCTTTTAATTTCTACATCAATTTAATCAATCATAGCATTCTAAACATGAAATATATCATACTTATAACAATATCCATCTGTAAACTTATACATAACATAATTTATAAACTAGTCTAAAAAAATGCTAACGTAAACACCCTAATAAAAATGAATAAAATTTATACCTTTATGAAGGATTCGAAGAGTGGATTCCGAATATATAATCATTAGTTCATTGCTTCAACAGTTTGCGATATATTTTAGAGAGAAGAATTTGAGAGAGAGAGATGAGATATGAGAGGGAGAAGAGGTGAAGAATTGAGAAGAAAAAGCCAATGGTTTGATTTTTTTTCTTTCCATTTTTACCTTATATATAATATATAATATAATATAATATAATATATATATATATATATAATATATAAAATCATTAAGAGTTTGACAGTTTTAATCCTTAACAATTTTCGACCGTTTTTTTAAACACGATAAAACTCGAGTCTTACATAAAATCTGTAAATCTGTAAAAAATATGGATAAAACTAAAAAAACAAAATGCAACCAAATATCATACATTAACTAATCAATTGTTACAAATAAACAATATTCAATTTAAAGTATCACACAATTGTTACAAACAAACTAAATTGTTTCAAATAAACAAACAATATTCAATTAAGTGGCGGTGGGAATTTGTTTGTTCCTATTTCACTGATCAATCTTCATGTTATCTTCACAATCATGGCATAATCTCATATATCTTCAAGAACATTCATAAGAACATTGAGAGAAAAAATCAAACTTCAAAGCTCAGTCAAACTCTCTTATTACGTATCAAATTTACAATAAAGCTCTCTTCTTACAAATTACAAAGATACCATATTTATATGGTCAAACATCTAAAGACAAGTCAAAGTCAAACTCCTATAAGAAAAGTCAAACACGCTGACTTTTACAATTATAGACTATATTTAACTTTCAAGACGAATACAATTAATATTGATTTTCAGTCCTAACAGAATTGTTGTGATTGACGGAGTTCGTTAAACATAGCAACTATATCATTAATTTGTGATTGAAGTTGCTCCTCTACCATCCGTCGGCGCTGATTTTCTTCTTGTAAATCCAGAATTTGGGTCCTTAATGTTTGAATTTGCTATAAAATAAATAAAACGTTATAATATTTAATATTAATTATAAACTAAGTCGATAAACATCATAAAAAAAAAGACACATATGTGCTTATCTGAAGACGATGAACCACCTTCCGTGTAGTTCGCGGTCAAGACACAATTGGGATCTTGGTTGTACCCAAACCCAAATAAACGACCTTTCTTGCTTCCCCCAACCGCTTGCTCCCACAACTCTTTATCAACTAAGGGATAGGTGGAGGGATCATCGCCGTATCTTTGGCTGAGACCCGTTGAATAGTCATCCTATATATGGTTTAAAAAAGATTGCAAGTCAATTTTGACAGTATAATGGTTGTAAATGGGACTTTTTCAGGAAAAAAATACTGATAGATACGAAAATTGTATCCAAAACAATCCTAACATTTGCCCAACAAATGGCAACCCAAACTAAATAATGATATATAYGTAATTTTTAACTTAAACAATCCTAATGTTTGCCCAACAAATGGCAACCCAAACTAAATAATGATATATATATATATATATAATATATAAATATATATATATATATATATAATATATAAATATATATATATATATATATACGTAATTTCTAACTTAAACAATTATAATGTTTGTCCAACAAATGACAACTCAATTATAATAGACAGATATACTTACCATGACTTGGCTACACTTAGTGGTCACGTACCCCCCGAATCCGTAGATGCGGCATCTCCACTTGACCTCTTCTTATGTGTGTAATCGAACAATTCCACAACGGTCGGGAGCACGTCATCTTTTGCTCGTATCTACAAAGGTCAAATAATACAAACATGTGTTAATTATAACATATTAAAAATCAAACTACTAAATTAATGGGTTTTAGGTTCTACCAGACGAGCACCATGCTTCGAAAATGGTATCGATCCACCGCTGTGTAGCGCAACTTGGCTATCACGGTTCTCACGCGCCACACCGGAAACAGCCTTCCAATTTTCATTGTTCCAACGATCGACCAGCTGGATCCACACATCTGAAGATATCCAACT